>NC_142795.1:45785584-45845593 GCF_049724085.1 Artemia sp. Qi Xiang Cuo
TTCATTCTCACTGACAAAAACCATAAACCACGTGGTTCTCGTGTCAATATATGGTGTTAAAAAAAGTTGTAGGTGGCAGCAGGGGTGAGCAGTGCTATTTCTTTTTGTGAGAATTTGGGATAGTAAAACAGTGGTGGGGGGAGGGGGGATTGACCTGGGATATTGAAGGAAGGAATTGATTGAAATGCTATTTCTTTTTGTGAGAATTTGGGATTGTAAAACATTGGTGGGGGGAGGGGGGAATTACCTGGGATATTGAAGGAAGGAATTTAATGAAATGCTATTTCTTTTGCGAGAATTTGGGGTTGTATAGTTTGTTGGGGGGGGGATTTAGGTTGAAATATATTTATGTTTTAGCTGAAAATATATAGGTAAGGATGTCCAAGGAAAATAATTTTGAAAATAAAATTGAACTTACATGGTAAATTGTAGTTGCCAAGGCTTATAATTAATCAATATTATCCATTGTTGTTTACACTGTGTCAAAATACTTTCTGATAATTTAATCACAGTGCATGTCCGTTATATACGAAATCTCAAGGGTGAATTGTTATGTAACGGGAAAATCATATGTAAGCACGTCTCTGATTGGCTGAGAAGGAGGATGTATCCGACTCGTTGATTGGCTGAGAAGGAAACACGTGATCTAACTGTTTCCTGTTCCAGGACACCTTGACATTCACCCCTAGCATGCACTTGTCCAAAACAACAATAATAAATAAATCCCTCAGACCTAAGATTAAAGAAACCTTAATGTTTCGTAATTCCCCCACTCGTGAATCAATAATTCCCCCTAGCGATTATGTAAATCAATTTCTCAGGTTAAGCTAGCCAAACAACACTGAAGCCATGTTTGTTTCTTAATTCCCCACTTCGTGGATCAATAATTTCCCCTAGCGATTATGTAAATCAAGTTCTCAGGAAAGGCTAGCCAAACAACAATGAAGACATGTATGTTTCTTAATTCCCACTTCGTGGATCAATAATTTCCCCTAGCGATTATGTAAATCCAAGTGAGAAAATTCCTGTTTTTTCATTCTCAGTGAGAAAACCGTAAAACAGACATGAATTGCTGTTGACATACATAAATGTGACAAAGCCCCTGTTTTTCAAATTCTCACTGACAAAAACCATTAAACATCCATGAAAACAGACATAAATGTGAGAAAATTCATGTTTTTCAAATTCTCACTGACAAAAACCATTAAACATCCATAATTTGATGTTGACATCCGAGAAAAACATCAAATAAATCGAACAACACACATAACCATCCATGAAAACAACCATAAATGCGACAAAATTCATGTTTTTCCAAGTGAGAATTTCATCTGTTTTTTCATTCTCACTGAGAAAACCATAAACCACGTGGTACGTACGGGAGTCAATAAGGCCCTTCTACTGGTACTTATCGAGGCAATAGTCTGGTCTCTGTAGGTAGCAATTTACTTAGTAATATGATACTTTGTAGACTGAGAGATGCCGTAGACAAAGTTTTAAGAGAAGAACAGTGCGGTTTTAAAAAAGGTAGAGGATGCGTCGACCAAATTTTCACTCTTAGGTTAATAATTGAGAAGTGCCTGAGTTGTCAATCACCTTTAGTCCTTAGTTTTATAGATTATGAGCTTGCGTTTGATTCTGTTGATAGAAGAGCTATAGCAAAGGTTTTATCCTTGTATGGTATACCAGACAAATACATTAAAGTGATTTGTGCTATGTACGAGAATAACACTGCTGCGGTTAAGGTAGGAAATGAGGTTAGCAGCTGGTTTTGTATTAAATCAGGAGTTAAGCAGGGCTGTGTTCTATCTCCCTTTATATGGATTATTTTGATGTATTTCTTCTTAAGGAGCACATGAAAGGCAACAGGAGATCACGGAATCACATTGGGAGGAAAAAGTCTCCTGGACTTAGATTATGCTGATCATTTAAGCGTCATAGAGGAAAGTTTGAGCAAAATAAATTAGCTTTTAGAGGTTTTGTAAGTTCAGGGTGCTAGAATAAGTTTGAAAATTAGGGTTAAGAAGACTAAGTCACTAGGGCTAGGAATAAGTGAAGATGAAAAGGTGACGTTGGGTGATAAAAAGATTGATCAAGTGGGCAGCTTCACTTACCTCGGTAGTATTATTAGTAAAGAAGGTGGGAGAAGTGAAGAAGTTAAATGTCGAATAGCCAAGGCTCATGGTTTTTTTCACAATTAAAAAAAAGTTTGGAAGAATAGGAAGATAAGTCTGCAAACCAAGATTAGAATATTAGAAGCTACAGTGATGACAATAGTCAAATATGGCTCTGAAACATGGGCGCTTCGAAAAGCGGATGAAGATTTGCTAGATGTATTCCAGAGAAATGGCTTAAGGATTGTTAAGGGTACCCGGATGATTGACCGTATTTCAAACAATAGGCTGTACGAAAAATATGGTTCAATACCGCTCTCTAGGGCTATAATGAAAGAAAGGTTCAGATGACAAGGGCACGTTGTGCGGATGAAGGATGACAGATTGCCGAAGATTCTTCTTTTCGACCAACCGTCTAGGGCTAAACGGAAAGCAGGTCGTCCTCGTCTGCGGTGGGAGGACGTAGTAAAGAAAGATTTAAAGGAAATGGGAACATAAAAAATTTAAATGTTTTTACTTTTATAACTTTAATAAATCAAATAATATTAACATTTTGATTACTATATATCGGTATATGTATATAAAACTGAAAATCCACATTCATTTGTACTTTTTTCAGTAAACTACAAATTATTTTCTGGCCTTGGGAAGGCATAGGGGTTTTGAGCCAAACTTATGTTAATTTCTGCTCCTTTTGAGTTTTACTCGGCTATTCATTGTAATTTCTGTTCGTTTTGGATTTCATTTATTTATCGATGCTGATTTGTGGTAGTTTCACGCTTGGTAGATTATTTTATTTTATTTAATGGAGTTCTTTACTTTTCTCTGAAAAACTTATTTTGTTGAAAAAGTTTTTTTTTTTCAATTAATTTCTGTTTGTTTTATATTGACATTGTCTTTTCAGGGAAAAAGAAAATAATTCTTTAAATCTTTTCGTTTTTTTAGAATTTATAGTTTTGCCTGCTATTTGTATGCTGGAGAAAAATTTTCAGCAATTTTTAACAACATACACTCTTTTAAAAATCTGGACACAAATAGTAGTGTTTAATTTAGTTTCATACCTCCTCTAGTTGATCTGAAATGGGAAACTTGATACCATTCGCAAAAAAAATCTGTTTACTTTCTTTGATAGCTAGGATACACTTGGGCTATTTTGATTAGGTTAAATCGTAAGAGTAGAAGCAGCCCCAAAAATTTGAACATAAGACCCTCATACACTCTTAGGATGTTACTAAGGTACCGTATTGGGGATTTGTATTAACACAATACATTTTGATTTAATCTCATGGCAACATTTAGTTTTTAAACATAAAGGCAAATAGGGGGGGGGGTCTACCTGGGAATGGGTTTTAGTTTCCCTCATATCACTTTCGACTACTAAAAAGGGCATCAGCCCTTTCTATTATCAATCGAATGAGCGCTTTTCGAAGTTCCTACGACAACACCTTCGATACAAAGTGCCCTTGTCTAAACAACAAACGAAAAAATAATACATTATACCCACATAGGTCTTTACTATAAACATGTAGAGCCTTCCAATAACTTTCGACTATTAAAAAGGGCACAAGCTCTTTCGATTTCCAATCGAATGAGCCCTTTTTGAGTTTCTACGGCAACGCTTTATATAAGCACCTTATATTCCCCCAGGGCATTAATTACAACCCTTACCCTAAGGGCTGTGAGGGTGGTTGTCATCCTCTAAGACCTAACTTCCAGAACTTTCAACTACGTTAAACAAAATGGCTATCTCAAAATTTTGATTTTGACGTGTCTGGGAAAATGGTGGGCATGAGAAGGGCGTTTGTCGCTCTCCAATCACATTCAACTATTAAAAAAGGCACTAGCCCTTTGATTTTCCAATCAAATGAGCCCTTTTGAACTTTCTAGGACAACGCTTTCGATAAAAACCTTCTATGCCCCCAGGGAATAACTTACAACCCTTGTCCTGAGGGCTGGGGGGAGGCTCATTCTCAAAGACCTAATTTCCAGAACTTTCTGCAACGTCGAACAAAATGGCTATCTGAAAATTTTGATTGGATGTGTTTGGGGGAATGTTGGGCCTGAGAGGGGGGGGGGCTAGTTACCCTCCAATCAATTTAAACTATTAAAAAGGGCAATAGCGCTCTCAATTTCCAATTTAATGAGCCCCTTTTGAAGTTTTTACGATGCCTCAATCTATACAAACCTAATATGCCCCCAGGGCATAACTTACAACCTTGCCCTGGGGGCTCTGAGGGATTTGTCATCCTCAAATACATAATTTCCAGAACTTTCAACTACGTTGAACAAAATGGCTATCTCTAAACTTTGATTGAATGTGTTTGGGGAAATGGTGGGCGTGAGAGGGGGGTTAATTACTCTCCACTCAATTTTGACTATTAAAAAGGGCAATTTCAATTTCCAATCAAATGAGCCTTTTTTGAAATTTGTACAACAACTTTCTATTTAAACCTTTTATGCCCCCAGGGCATAACTTACAACCCTGCACTGAGGGCTCTGATGGGGTTATCATCCTGAAAGACCTAATTTCCAGAACTTTAGACTACGTTGAACAAAATGGATATCTAAAAATTTTGATTGGATGTGTCTGGGGAAATGGTGGGCGTGAGAGGGGGTTTAGTTGCCCTTCAACCTTTTTCGACTATTAAAAGGGCACTAGCCCTTTCAATTTCCAATTGAATGACCACTTTTTGAAGTTTCTACAACATCGTTTTCTATAAAAACCTTATATGAGTAGAAGGCTATCTTATACTCTGATCCCTCACCCCTGCTGCCACCTACAACTTTTTTTTACATAATTTATGTCTGTTTGTTGTCAGTGAGAATGAAAAAAAAGGAATTTTGTCACATTTATGGATGTTTCATGGATGGTTATGTGTGTTGGTCGATTTATTTGATGTTTTTCATGGATGTCAACAGCAATTTATGGTTTTTGTCAGTGAGAATTTGAAAAACAGGAACTTTCTCACATTTATGTCTTTTTTTATGGTTTTGGTCAGTGAGAATGAAAAAACAGGAACTTTGTCACATTTATGTCTGTTTTCTTGGATGGTTATGTGTGTTGGTCAATTTATTTGATGTTTTTCATGGATGTCAACAGCAATTTATGGATTTTGTCAGTGAGAATAGAAAAACAGGAACTTTCTCACTTTCATAGATTATTGAGTCTAATGGGAGCAGGTCAATGACAATTCCTTCACGTTGTTGCTCTCAGCAAATGTTTTGAGTTTCCCGGAAACAGTTAGATCACGTGTCTCCTTCTCAGCCAATCAGCGAGTCGGTTACATCCCCCTTCTCAGCCAATCAGAGGGCTTGCTTACATATTAGCGGCGGAGTGAATATAAGGTAAGGATTTTTGCTATAGTTTTATTAGTCTGTGAATAGAATTCAAAGGAGTGAGAAGAACAGTTTTGACTTTACTCATTTGGATATATATTTGTGTTGATGGCGAGTGGAATGTTTACCCTATTAGAAGTTGATAGTGGAGTTGATGCTAATAATACAAGAGCACCAAACATTGCGGTTGAAATTACGAGAGGATCGCGACTTTGTCTGGAATGGGATGCAGTATATGCGAGATGTGTGATATCCTTGAGCAAATTTAAAATGGAAGATCAATTATGTTTCGCCGCAAAAGTTGATACAGCACATGTGAATAGACTTCATTGTGCTTTAAGTGCTTTAGTGAAACATATTGAAGACAATAAACTCTATAGCAAATTGTACATGCCTAGTACTATTGATGTTATAATTATTCAATAAAATTGTTTCGAAAATGTTCCCTTTCTTTTCTGGTCAGTCTAGAGTCAGCGGTCAGAGTGAAAGGACTGAAAAATGAATAAATTTGAGAAAGAGAGAATTAGATCAAATCTAGTGTTTATGGAAAAACATTTGATTTTGGATGATGATTTTCTCGAGTTATCTCTTCAACGGCGGATATTCTCTCAGGGAACACTTGACAATATAATGAAAACTGATTCCATTTTTTATTTTCAAAATAAAATTATTTTCCTTGGTCACCCTCCAGTATATTCAGGTAAATCCCCTCCCCCCTCCCACTCTAATACAAACATCACTATACAATCTTTATACTCGATGGAAAACATAAAATATTTTCTTTTACCCTCAAAACCTAACCCCCCCCCTCACTGTTTTACAACAAAATTCTCGCAAAAAGAAATAATTATCCTTTCGTTAAATTTATGCAAATTTAAGTGTTCTATATCCTAGCTAAAAGCGACCATTGACTTCCGTCACTGTTGTTATTAACCCGCTCTGGTTTGACATAATGCTCTACGCCAAGTCAAAATTAGCTGTCACCCTTTTCCCTCTGTGTTTACGAACGAGGCGGTCAAGTCAAAAGGAACTGTTCTTCCGTCAAAATTAAAACACTATGATGCAATAATTAGGCACAGACGCAATGCGCTTTTTTGGAGAAGTGAAATGTTATTTTCAAATTAAGGTCTAACAATATATTTAGGACATTATGTAAAAGGGGTGGGGGCAATGCCATCGCTTCTAACAGCTTCGTTGTAAGTAAATTATATAAAAGGGAGAGGGAGGGGAGAGGGGCAATGCCTCAATTCTATCGCCATCATTGTAAAATGAAAACAAACTGTGCAATGCTGATATGCAAGGCTAGAAAGAAAAGTCTTTTAGGAGTTGCATGAAGCTTATATTACGTGTAAATTGAGTAGAATTTTAACCTATGTTTGCAAAATTTAGGCCTATAGGTCGCTGGGTTAACGATCTAATTTAAAGCCTATAGACTACTGATTGTCATGATTTATTTTCTTACAAGTTGTCTAATAAAAACATTTGATTTCTAAGCCTAATATATTTCTCGCTAAATTTTTACTTTTTGCTTTGCTGAAAAAGGGTGGAGGAGGGGGGTTCTTTGAGATAAATGTTTTTTTAGACAAATTATGTCTGACAATAAATTCTGTAGAAGGAGGTACTAACTTTCTTTCTGTAAAAAAATGGGGAAATTATTGTGATACTAATTTTTTCTCTTCTTTTTAATGCCAATTATGAAGAATTTGTTGCCCCTCCAGCTTTAAAGAGAGCTATGGGTACCGCAAATAGCGAAGAATGCACGACTCCTCCATCAAAGAAAGCGCGAGATGACGAGACCGCCCGATCAGTGCCACCCCCACTACAGTCTGGTAAAAAACCGAAAAGACAGTGAGCCACAAGGGTGGAGAACCCCGCTATACAAGCAAGTGAGATCGATACTGTATCTCGGAAAGCCCCTCTTAGTCGATCCTCAATGCCACCTCATCAAGAGCAACCATCTGTTCAAGTGCTCGGCTCGACTACACAAGTCACAGGTCCTATAGAAGTCGCAGCCTAATATGCACACGAAATTAATGACATCGCTTGCACATACTTCCTCCTTGGACCTCTAATAGCTGCCCCATCAACGCTAGGTCAGGAGGTTACCCTCCAGCATGCACTACCTCCGAAACAGTTAGAGACATTTTAAAAGATGATTTAAAAGATGATTTTAGAAGAGGATTTGAGGGTGAAACTCTGTGGTCGTTATAATACACAAGTTCCATTTGAACAGCGTTGTGAGGTCCTCTACACCAACCCCAAAGGGTTCCAATCCCCCTACGCCAACCCCGAAGGAAGCCCCCGGTGCTCAAAGGTCCCCCAAGCTCCCAAAGGGCCCCCGGCCCCCCAAAGGCCCTCACCCGGTCCCACAGGACCACCCGGCCCTAAAGGGCCCCCCAGACCCCCAAAGGACCCCCAGCACCCCCAAGGTCCCCTGGGCTCCCATTTTTTAATAATTTTGTATGGCTTTATTATATCTTTTCAGAACAAGTTATTTTCTTAATGTCCATGCTAAACCCATTTTACAAGTTGAAGTACCCATCCCTTTCACCCAAAACTTTACTATACTGATTTTTGAATGCTCCAACACCAAGCAATACTTTTCAGAGCCATTTCAGAACAACTTCTTTTCTTAATATCCGTCCTAAACCCATTTTACAAATTGAAGTACCCATCCTTTACACCCACAACCTTACTATACTGATTTTTGAATGTTCCAACATCAAGCAATACTTTTCAAAGGCATTTCAGAACAAGTTTTTTTCTTAATATCCCTCCTAAACCCATTTTACAAGTTGAAGTACCCATCCATTTCACCCACAACATTACTTTACAGCTCTTGAATGCCACAACACCAAGCAATACTTTTCAAAAGGTATTTCAGAACAAGTTATTTTCTTAATGTCCCTTCTAAACCGATTTTCCAACTTGAAGTACCCATCCTTCTCACCCACAACTTTACTTTACAGCTTTTGAATGCTACAACACCAAGCAATACTTTTCAAATGGCATTTCAGAACCAGTTCCTCTCTTAATATCCCTCCTAAACCCATTTTACAAGTTGAAGTTCCCATTCTTTTCACCCACAACTTTATTTTACAGCTTTTTGAATGCCCCAACT
This sequence comes from Artemia sp. Qi Xiang Cuo, assembly GCF_049724085.1. Taxonomy (NCBI): domain Eukaryota; kingdom Metazoa; phylum Arthropoda; class Branchiopoda; order Anostraca; family Artemiidae; genus Artemia; species Artemia sp. Qi Xiang Cuo. Next base: position 45,794,156 of record NC_142795.1, read on the forward strand.
CCAAGCAATACTTTTCAAAAGGCATTTCAGAGCAAGTTATTTTCTTAATGTCCCTTCTAAACCTATTTTCCAACTTGAAGTACCCATCCTTCTCACCCATAACTTTACTTTACAGCTTTTGAATGCCTCAATATCAAGAAATACCTTTCAAAAGGCATTTCAGAACCAGTTCTTTTCATAATCTCCCTCTTAAACCCATATTACAGGTTGAAGTACCCATACTTTTCACCCACAACATTACTTTACAGCTCTTGAAGGCCACAACACCAAGCAATACTTTTCAAAAGGCATTTCAGAACACGTTATTTTCTTAATGTCCCTTCTAAACCCATTTTCCAACTTGAAGTACCCATCCTTCTCACCCACAATTTTACTTAACAACTTTTTGGATACCTCAACACCAAGCAATACTTTTCAAAAGGCATTTAAGAGCAAGTTTCTTTCTTAAAGTCCCTCCTAGACCCATTTTACAAGTTGAGGCATCCATCATTTTCACCCACAACTTTACTTTACAGCTTTTTGAATGTGCGAATATCATGCAATACTTTTCAAAGACATTTCAGAACAAGTTCTTTTCATAATTTCCATTGTAAACCCATTTTACAAGTTGAAGTAACCATCCTTTTCACCCACAACTCTACTTTACAGCTTTTTGAATGCTCCAACATCAAGCAATACTTTTCAAAAGACATTTCAGAACAAGTTCTTTTCTTAGTGACCGTCCTAAATCCATTTTACAAATTGAAATACCCATCCGTTTCCTCACAACTCTACTATAAGGCTTTTCGAATACCCCAACATCAAGCAATACTTTTCAAAGCATTTCAGAACAAGTTCTTTTCTTAATGTCCTTCCTAAACCCATTTTACAAGTTGAAGTAGCCATCCTTTACCTCACAACTGTACTATAAGGCTTTTCGAATACCCCAACATCAAGCAATACTTTTCAAAAGGCATTTCAGAACAAGTTATTTTCTTAATGTCCTTCCTAAGCCCATTTTACAAGTTGAAGCATCCTTCCTTTTCACCCACAACTTTACTTTACAGCTTTTTGGATACCCCAACACCAAGAAATACCTTTCAAATGGCATTTCAGAGCAAGTTCCTTCTTAATGTACTTTCTAAACCCATTTTATAAGTTGAAGCATCCTTCCTTTTCACCCACAACTTTACTTTACAGCTTTTTGGATACCTCAACACCAAATATACCTTTCAAAAGGCATTTCAGAGCGACATCTTTTCTTAATGTCCCTTCTAAACCCATTTTCCAACTTGAAGCATCCTTCCTTTTCACCCACAACTTTACTTTACAGCTTTTGGATACCTCAACATCAAGAAATACTTTTCAAAAGGCATTTCAGAGCAAGTTCCTTTCTTAATGTCCCTTCTAAAACCATTTTACAAGTTGAAGTACCCGTCTTTTTCACCACAACTTTACTTTACGACTTTTTTCCACACCCAAACATCAAGCAATACTTTTCAAAAGGCTCTATTATATTTTTTCAGAACAAGTTTTTTCTTAATGTCCTTTATAAACCAATTTTACAAATTGAAGTAGTTATCTTTTTCACCACAACTTTATTTTACGACTTTTTGCACACCTCAAGATCAAGCAATACTTTTCAAAAGACATTTCAGAGCAAGTTCCTTTCCTAATGTCCCTCCTAAACCCATTTTACAAGTTAAAGTACTTATCTTTTTCCCCATGACTTTACTTTACGACTTTTTTCGACATCCAAACATCAAGCAATACTTTTCAAAGGCATTTCAGAACAAGTTTTTTCTTAATGTCCTTCCTAAACCAATTTTACAAGTTGAAGCAACCATCCTTTTCACCCACAACTTTACTTTACAGCTTTTTGAATGCTCCAACATCAAGCAATACTTTTAAAAAGACATTTCAGAACAAGTTCTTTTCTTAGTGACCGTCCTAAATCCATTTTAAAAATTGAAGTACCCATCCTTTTCCTCACAACTGTACTATAAGGCTTTTCGAATACCCCAACATCAAGCAATACTTTTAAAAAAGCATTTCAGAACAAGTTCTTTTCTTAATGTCCTTCCTAAACCCATTTTACAAGTTAAAGTAGCCCTCCTTTACAACCAACACCAAGCAATACTTTTCAAAAGGCATTTCACAACAAGTTCCTTTCTTAATGTCCCCCTAAACCCATTTTAAAAGTTGAAGTTCTCATCCTTTTCACCACCACTTTACTTTACGACTTTTTTTCTCAATTTCCCTCCTAAACCCATTTTACAAGTTGAAGTACCCAACTTTTTCACCCAGAACTATACTTCACAGCTTTTTGAATGCCCACAACACCAAGCAATACTTTTCAAAAGGTATTTCAGAAAAAGTCATTTTCTTAATGTCCTCCCTAAACCCATTTTACAAGTTGAAGTTCCCAACCTTTTCACCCGCAACTATACTTTACAGCTTTGTGAATGCCATATCATCAAGCAATACTTTTCAAAAGGCATTTCAGAACAAGTTCTTTTCTTAATGTCCGTCCTAAACGCATTTTACAAGTTGATGCACCCATCCTTTTAACCCGCAATTTTACTTTACAGCTTTTTGAATACCACAACACCTAGCAATACTTTTCAAAAGACATTTCAGAACAAGTTCTTTCTTAATATCCCTCCTAAACCCATTTTACGAGTTGAACTACCCATCTTTTTCACCACAATTTTACTTTACAACTTTTTTCTTAATGTCCCTCCTAAACCCATTTTACAAGTTGAAGTACCCAACTTTTTCACCCAGAACTATACTTCACAGCTTCTTAAATGCCCACAACACCGAGCAATACTTTTCAAAAGGCATTTCAGAACAAGTTCTTTTCTTAATGTTCCTCCTAAACCCATTTTACAAGTTGAGGTACCTATCCTTTTCACCCCAACTTTACTTTACAACTTTTGTGCACACCACAATATCATGCAAGTTTCCACTTCAGTTCAGTTTTTTTTTGTGTACGCAACAATATCATGCAAGTTTCCACTTCAGTTCAGATTTTTCTCAAAGAGATGAAAAAATTTAAAATACTGTTCCAAATTTTTTCATAGAAGATAGAAAGTTCAAGTTATCTTCTGAATTTTATTAAAGAACTTACACTTCAATTCTAATTTCTCCAAAGAAAATAAAAATCTTCCATTTCAGTTCTTAATTTGACAAAGACATAAGGAAATTTAAAGTTCTATTTGAAATTTCTCAATGAAGTGAAGAAAAGTTCAAGCTCTCTTCTGAATTTTCTCAATGAAAAAGAAATTAGTTTTTGATCAATTCTATTTTTCCTAATAATATAAAAAGGTTCCACTTCAGTTCAGATGTTTCCCCAAAGACATAAATTTTAAATTCTTCTCCAAATTTTTTGTAGAAGATAGAAAAAGTTACATATTGTTCGTGAATATTTCTCTATGAAGATAAGGAGCTAATTTTCTCATTGATGTGAAGAAAAGTTCAAGTTCTTCTCCTAACTATCCATATGAGAAGAAATAAGTTACAGATCAATTCTATTTTTCAAGAAAAACAAATTTTTCCACTTCAGTTCAGATTTTTCTCAAAGAGATGGAAAAATTTTAAATTACTGTTCTAAATTTTTCATAGAAGATAGAAAAAGTTTTAAATTGATCATGAAAAGTTAAGTCAAGTCTGAATTTTATTAAAGAACTTACAGTTCAATTCTAATTTCTCCAGAGAAAAATAAAAATCTTCCACTTCATTTCTTAATTTCACAAAGACACAAAGAAATTTAAAGTTCTCTTCTGAATTTTCTTAGAGAAAAAAAAAAGCTATAGTTCAATTCTAATTTTTTTCAAAGAAAATAAAAAATCTCCAACACGCATGCATAGTGAGAGAGAAATACAAAGTCGACCTGGGGGGATTTTCCGGCGAGTATGGTTAGGTTAGATTAGGTTAGACTAGATTAAGTTAGGTTAGACTAGGTTAAGGCAGGTTAGGTTAGCTAGCTAACCGTCTCTCCATGTTTAAGTTAGGTTAGGTTAGGCTAGATTAAGTTATGTTAGGTTAGGTTAGTTAGATTAGGTTAGCCTACGTACGCGCGCGTACGTAGGCCAACCTAATCTAACTTAACCTAACCTAACATAACTTAATCTAGCCTAACCTAACCTAACTTAAACATGGAGAGACGGTTAGCTAGCTAACCTAACCTACCTAACCTACCTTAACCTAACCTAATCTAACCTAACTTAATCTAGTATAATCTAACTTAATCTAGTCTAACCTAATCTAACCTAACCTTTTTATATTATTAGGAAAAATATAATTGATCAAAAACTAATTTCTTTTTCATTGAGAAAATTCAGAAGAGAGCTTGAACTTTTCTTCACTTCATTGAGAAATTTCAAATAGAACTTTAAATTTCCTTTTGTCTTTGTGAAATTAAGAACTGAAATGGAAGATTTTTATTTTCTTTGGAGAAATTAGAATTGAATTGTAAGTTCTTTAATAAAATTCAGAAGATAACTTGAACTTTCTATCTTCTATGAAAAAATTTGGAACAGTATTTTAAATTTTTTCATCTCTTTGAGAAAAATCTGAACTGAAGTGGAAACTTGCATGATACTCTGGCGTGCACAAAAAAAATCTGAACTGACGTGGAAACTTGCATGATATTGTGGTGTGCACAAAAGTTGTAAAGTAAAGTTGTGGTGAAAAGGATAGGTACCTCAACTTGTAAAATGGGTTTAGGAGGAACATTAAGAAAAGAACTTGTTCTGAAATGCCTTTTAAAAAGTATTGCTCGGTGTTGTGGGCATTTAAAAAGCTGTGAAGTATAGTTCTGGGTGAAAAAATAGGGTACTTCAACTTGTAAAATGCGTTTAGGAGGGACATTAAGAAAAAAGTTGTAAAGTAAAATTGTGGTGAAAAAGATGGGTACTTCAACTTGTAAAATGGGTTTAGGAGGGACATTAAGAAATGAACTTGTTCTGAAATGTCTTTTGAAAAGTATTGCTAGGTGTTGTGGCATTCAAAAAGCTGTAAAGTAAAGTTTTGGGTGAATAGGATGGGTACTTCAACTTGTAAAATGGGCTTAGGACGGACATTAAGAAAAGAACTTGTTCTGAAATGTCTTTGAAAAGTATTGCTTGATGATATGGCATTCAAAAAGCTGTAAAGTATAGTTGCGGGTGAAAAGGGTGGGAACTTCAACTTGTAAAATGGGTTTAGGAAGGACATTAAGAAAATAACTTGTTCTGAAATGCCTTTAGAAAAGAATTGCTTGGTGTTGGGGGCATTCAAAAAGCTCTGAAGTATAGTTCTGGGTGAAAAAGTTGGGTACTTCAACTTGTAAAATGGGTTTAGGAGGGACATTAAGAAAAAAAGTCGTAAAGTAAAGTTGTGGTGAAAAGGATGAGTACTTCAACTTTTAAAATGGGTTTAGGGGGACATTAAGAAAGGAACTTGTTGTGAAATGCCTTTTGAAAAGTATTGCTTGGTGTTGGTTGTAAAGGATGGCTACTTCAACTTGTAAAATGGGTTTAGGAAGGACATTAAGAAAAGAACTTGTTCTGAAATGCTTTTTTAAAAGTATTGCTTGATGTTGGGGTATTCGAAAAGCCTTATAGTACAGTTGTGAGGAAAAGGATGGGTACTTCAATTTGTAAAATGGATTTAGGACGGTCACGAAGAAAAGAACTTGTTTTGAAATGTCTTTTTAAAAGTATTGCTTGATGTTGGAGCATTCAAAAAGCTGTAAAGTAAAGTTGTGGGTAAAAAGGATGGTTACTTCAACTTGTAAAATTGGTTTAGGAAGGACATTAAGAAAAAACTTGTTCTGAAAACCCTTTGAAAAGTATTGCTTGATGTTTGGGTGTGGAAAAAAGTCGTAAAGTAAAGTCGTGGGGAAAAAGATAAGTACTTTAACTTGTAAAATGGGTTTAGGAGGGACCTTAGGAAAGGAACTTGCTCTGAAGTGTCTTTTGAAAAGTATTGCTTGATCTTGAGGTGTGCAAAAAGTCGTAAAATAAAGTTGTGGTGAAAAAGATAACTACTTCAATTTGTAAAATTGGTTTATGAAGGACATTAAGAAAAACTTGTTCTGAAAAAATATAATAAAGCCTTTTGAAAAGTATTGCTTGATGTTTGGGTGTGGAAAAAAGTCATAAAGTAAAGTTGTGGTGAAAAAGACGGGTACTTCAAGTTGGAAAATGGGTTTAGAAGGGACATTAAGAAAGGAACTTGCTCTGAAATGCCTTTTGAAAGGTATTTCTTGATGTTGAGGTATCCAAAAAGCTGTAAAGTAAAGTTGTGGGTGAAAAGGAAGGATGCTTCAAGTTGGAAAATGGGTTTAGAATGAACATTAAGAAGAGATGTTGATCTGAAATGTCTTTTAAAAGGTATATTTGGTGTTGAGGTATCCAAAAAGCTGTAAAGTAAAGTTGTGGGTGAAAAGGAAGGATGCTTCAACTTATAAAATGGGTTTAGAAAGGACATTAAGAAGGAACTTGCTCTGAAATGCCATTTGAAAGGTATTTCTTGTTGTTGTGGTATCCAAAAAGCTGTCAAGTAAAGTTGTGGATGAAAAGGAAGGATGCTTCAACTTGTAAAAGGGGTTTAGGAAGGACATTAAGAAAAAAACTTGTTCTGAAATGCCTTTTGAAAAGTATTGCTTGATGTTGGGGTATTCGAAAAGCCTTATAGTACAGTTGTGAGGTAAAGGATGGCTACTTCTACTTGTAAAATGGGTTTAGGAAGGACATTAAGAAAAGAACTTTTTCTGAAATGCTTTTGAAAAGTATTGCTTGATGTTGGGGTATTCGAAAAGCCTTATAGTAGAGTTGTGAGGAAACGGATGGGTACTTCAATTTGTTAAATGGATTTAGGACGGTCACTAAGAAAAGAACTTGTTCTGGAATGTCTTTTGAAAAGTATTGCTTGATGTTGGAGCATTCAAAAAGCTGTAAAGTAAAGTTGTGGATGAAAAGGATGGATGCCTCAACTTGTAAAATGGGTCTAGGAGGGACTTTAAGAAAGGAACTTGCTCTTAAATGCCTTTTGAAAAGTATTGCTTGGTGTTGAGGTATCCAAAAAGTTGTTAAGTAAAATTGTGGGTGAGAAGGATGGGTACTTCAAGTTGGAAAATAGGTTTAGAAGGGACATTAAGAAAATAACTTGTTCTGAAATGCCTCTTGAAAAGTATTGCTTGGTGTTGTGGCCTTCAAGAGCTGTAAAGTAATAATGTGGGTGAAAAGTATGGGTACTTCAACTTGTAAAATGGGTTTAGGAGGGACATTAAGAAAAGAACTGGTTCTGAAATGCCTTTTGAAAAGTATTTCTTGGTGTTGGGGCATTCAAAATCTGTAAAGTAAAGTTGTGGGTGAGAAGGATGGGTACTTCAAGTTGGAAAATAGGTTTAGAAGGGACATTAAGAAAATAACTTGTTCTGAAATGCCTTTTGAAAAGTATTGCTTGGAGTTGGGGCATTCAAAAAGCTGTAAAATAAAGTTGTGGGTGAAAAGGAAGGGAACTTCAACTTGTAAAATGGGTTTAGGAGGGATATTAAGAGAGGAACTGGTTCTGAAATGACATTTGAAAAGTATTGCTTGGTGTTGTAGCATTCAAAAGCTGTAAAGTAAAGTTGTGGGTGAGAAGGATGGGTACTTCAAGTTGGAAAATAGGTTTAGGAGGGACATTAAGAAAAGAACTTGTTGTGAATTGTCTTTTGAAAAGTATTGCTTGGTTTTGTGGCTTTCAAGAGCTGTAAAGTAATTTTGTGTGTGAAAAGGATGGGTACTTCAACTTGTAAAATGGGTTTAGGAGGGATATTAAGAAAATAACTGGTCCTGAAATGCCTTTGAAAAGTATTGCTTGATGTTGGAGCATTCAAAAATCAGTATAGTAAAGTTGTGGGTGTAAAGGATGGGTACTTCAATTTGTAAAATGGGTTTAGGAAGGATATTAAGAAAAGAAGTGGTTCTGAAATGGCTTTGAAAAGTATTGCTTGGTGTTGGAGCATTAAAAAATCAGTATAGTAAAGTTGTGGGTGAAAGGGATGGGTACTTCAACTTGTAAAATGGGTTTAGCATGGACATTAAGAAAATAACTTGTTCTGAAAAGATATAATAAAGCCATAAAAAGTATTAAAAAAGGGGCGCCCAGGGGCCTTGGGGGTGCTGGGGGTCCTTTGGGGGTCTGGGGGGCCCTTTAGGGCCGGGTGGTCCTTTGGGACCGGGTGAGGGCCTTTGGGGGTCCGGGGGCCCTTTGGGAGCTTGGGGGACCTTTGAGCACCAGGGGCTTCCTTCGGGGTTGGGGTAGGGGGATTGGAACCCTTTGGGGTTGGTGTAGAGGACCTCACAACGCTGTTCAAATGGAACTTGTGTATTATAACGACCACAGAGTTTCACCCTCAAATCCTCTTCTAAAATCATCTTTTAAATCATCTTTTAAAATGTCTCTAACTGTTTCGGAAGTAGTGCATGCTGGAGGGTAACCTCCTGACCTAGCGTTGATTGGGCAGCTATTAGAGGTCCAAGGAGGGCGTATGTGCAAGCGATGTCATTAATTTCTTGCGCAGGTTGGACTGCGACTTGTACAGGAGCTGTGACTTGTGCAGTCGAGCCAAGGGCTGGCACAGATGGCTGCACTTGACGAGGTGGCATTGAGGCTCGATTAAGAGGGGCTTGCATAGATGCAGTATCGATGTCGCTGGCTTGTATAGCGGGGTTCTCCACCCTTGCGGCCCACTGTCTTTTCGGTTTTTGACCGGACTGCATTGGGGTTGGCACTGATCGGGCGGTCTCGTCATCTCGCGCTTTCTTTGATGGAGGAGTCATGCATTCTTCGCTATTTGCGGTACCCATAGCTCTCTTTACAGCTGGAGGGGCAACAAATTCTTAATAATTTGCTTTAAAAAGAAGAGAAAAAATTAGTATCAAAATAATTTCCCCTTTTTTTAAAGAAAGAAAGTTAGTACCTCCTTCTACAGAATTTATTGCCAGACATAATTTGTCTAGAAAAGCATTTATCTCAAAGAAGCCCCCTCCTCCACCCTTTTTCAGCAAAGCAAAAAGTAAAAATTTAGCGAGAAATATATTAGGCTTAGAAATCAAATGTTTTTATTAGACAACTTGTAAGAAAATAAATCATGACAATGAGTAGTCTATAGGCTTTAAATTAGATCTTTAACCCAGTGGCCTGTAGGCCTAAATTTTGCAAACATGGGTTAAAATGCTATTCAATTTACACGTAATATAAGCTTCATGCAACTCCTAAAAGACTTTTCTTTCTAGCCTTGCATATCAGCATTGCACAGTTTGTTTTCATTTTACAATGATGGCGATAGAATTGAGGCATTGCCCCTCTACCCTCCCTCTCCCTTTTATATAATTTACTTACAACGAAGCTGTTAGAAGCGATGGCATTGCCCCCCTCCTTTTACATAATGTCCTAAATATATTGTTAGACCTTAATTTGAAAATAACGAGATTTCACTTCTCCAAAATAGCGCTTTGCGTCTGCGCCTAATTATTGCATCATAGCGTTTTAATTTTGATGGAAGAACAGTTCTTTTTGACTTGACCGCCTCGTTCGTAAACACAAATGGAAAAGGGTGACAGCTAATTTTAACCTGGCGTAGAGAATTATGTCAAAACCAGAGCGGGTTAATAACAACAGTGACAGAAGTCAATGGTCGCTTTTAGCTAGGATATAGAACACTTAAAATTGCATAAATTTAACGAAAGGATAATTATTTCTTTTTGCGAGAATTTTGTTGTAAAACAGTGAGGGGGGGGGGTGAGGTTTTGAGGGTAAAAGAAAATATTTTATGTTTTCCATCGAGTATAAAGATTGTATAGTGATGTTTGTATTAGAGTGGGAGGGGGAGGGGATTTACCTGAATATACTGGAGGGTGACCAGGGAAAATAATTTTATTTTGAAAATAAAAAATGGAATCAGTTTTCATTATATTGTCAAGTGTTCCCTGAGAGAATATCCGGCGTTGAAGAGATAACTCGAGAAAATCATCATCCAAAATCAAATGTTTTTCCATAAACACTACATTTGATCTAATTCTCTCTTTCTCAAATTTATTCATTTTTCAGTCCTTTCACTCTGACTGCCGACTCTAGACTGACCAGAAAAGAAAGGGAACATTTTCGAAACAATTTTATTGAATAATTATAACATCAATAATACTATGCATGTACAATTAGCGATAGAGTTTATTGTCTTCGATATGTTTCACTATTGCACTTAAAGCACATTGTAGTCTATTCACATGTGCTATATCAACTTTTGCGGCGAAACATAATTGATCTTCCATTTTAAATTTGCTCAAGGATATCACATATCTCGCATATACTGCATCCGATTCCAGACAAAGCCGCGATCCTCTCGTAATTTCCACCGCAATGTTTGGTGCTCTTGTATTATTAGCATCAACTCCACTATCAACTTCTAATAGGGTAGCCATTCCACTCGCCATCAACACAAATATATATCCAAATGAGTAAAGTCAAAACTGTTCTTCTCACTCCTTTGAATTCTATTCACAGACTAATAAAAACTTTAGCAAAAATCCTTTCCTCATATTCACTCAACTGCTAATATGTAAACGAGCCCTCTGATTGGCTGAGAAGGGGGATGTAACCGACTCGCTGATTGGCTGAGAAGGAAACACGTGATCTAACTGTTTCCTGGAAACTCATAACATTTGCTGAGAGCAACAACATGAAGGAAGTGTCATTGACCTGCTCCCATTAGACTCAATAATCCATGAAAGTGAGAAAGTTCCTGTTTTTCCATTCTCACTGACGAAACCATAAATTGCTGTTGACATCCATGAAAAACATCAAATAAATTGACCCACACACATAACCATCCAAGAAAACAGACATAAATGTGACAAAGTTACTGTTTTTTCATTCTCACTGACAAAAACCATAAAAACAGACATAAATGTGAGAAAGTTCCTGTTTTTCAAATTCTCACTGACAAAAACCATAAATTGCTGTTGACATCCATGAAAAACATCAAATAAATCGACCAACACACATAACCATCCATGAAACATCCATAAATGTGACAAAATTCCTGTTTTTTCATTCTCACTGACAACAAACAGACATAAATTATGTAAAAAAAAGTTGTAGGTGGCAGCAGGGCTGAGGGATCGGAGTATAAGATAGCCTTCTACTTATATGCCTCCAGTGCATAACTTACGACCCTTACCCTGAGGGCTGTGGGGGTGGGGGCGTTGTCATCCTTAAAGATCTAATTTCCAAAACTTTCAATTATGTTGAATAAAATGGCTATCTAAAAATTTTGATTGGATTTGTTTGGGGAAAAGTTGGGCGAGAGAGGGGGGTTAGTTGCCCTCAAATCACTTTCGAGACTATTAAAAAGCGCACTAGCCCTTTGAATTTACAATCGAATGAGCCCTTCTTCAAGTTTCTACGACAAAGATTTCAATAAAAAAATTATATTCCTCCTGGGTATAACTTTTAACCCTTGCCCTCAAGATTGTGGGGGAGTGTACTAATCAAAGGTATAATTTCCTGAACTTTAAACTACGTTGAAAAAAAAATGGCAATCTCAAAATTTTGATTGGATGTTTTTTGGGAAAATGGTGGGCGTGAAGGGGTGTTAGTTGCCTTCCAATCACTTTCGACTACTAAAAAGGGCACTAGCCATTTCGATTTCCAATCGAACGAGCCCTTTTTGAAGTTTCTTCGACAACTCGTTCTCTAGAAACCTTATATGCCTAAAGTGCATAACTTGCAACCCTTGCTTTGAGGGCTGTTGGGGGTTGACATTCCCAAGGACCTAATTTCCAGAACTTTCAACTACGTTGAACAAAATGGCTATCTTAAAATTTTAATTGGATGTGTTTGGGGAAAAGGTGGGGTTGAAAGGGGTGTTGGTTGCCCTCCAATCACTTTCGACTATTATAAAGGGCACCAGCCCTTTGAAATTCCAATCGAATGAGCCCTTTGTGAAGTTTCTACGACAACGCTTTCTACAAGAATCTTATATGCCCCAAGGGCATAACTTACAACCCTTGCCCTGAAGACTGTGGGGGAGTGTCCTCTTTAAAAAACTAATTTCTATCTGGAAATCAGCTGCGCTGAAAAAATTGGCTATCTAAAGATTTTGATTGGATGTGTTTGGGGAAAAGGTGGGCGTGAGAGGGGGCTAGTTACCCTCTAATCACTTTCGTCTATTAAAAAGGGCACTAGCTCTTTAAATTCCAATCAAATGAGCCCTTTTTCAAGTTTCTAGGACAAATATTTCAATAAAAATGTATATGCCCCCAGGGTATAATTTATAACCCTTGCCCTGAAGACTGTGGGGGGAGTGTCCTGCTCAAAGGTTTAATTCCCTGAACTTTAAACTGCGTGGAACAAAAAGGCTATCTCAAAATTATAATTGGATGTGTTTGGGGAAATGGTGGGCGTGGAAGGGTTGTTAGTTGCCTGCCAATCACTTTCCACTATTAAATAGGGCACTAGCCATTTCAAGTTCCAATTGAATGAGGCCTTTTTAAAGTTTCTACGACAGCGCGTTCTATAAAAACCTTATATGTCCCAATGGCATAATTACAACCCTCGCTTTGAGGACTGTGGGGGGGGGGGGGTTGTGGTCTTCAAAGACCTAATTTCCAGAACTTTCAACTACGTTGAACAAAATGGATATCTTAAAATTTTGATTGAATGTGTTTGTGTAAAAGGTGGGCGTGAAATGGGGGGTTAGTTGCCCTCCAATCACTTTCGAATATTAAAAAGGGTACTAGCCCTTTGAATTTCCAATCGAATGATCCTTTTTAAGTTTCTACGACAACGCTTTCGATATAACCTTTATATGCCCCCATGGTATAACTTACAACCCTTGTTCTGAGTGCTGTTGGGGAGTGTCCTCCTTAAAAACATAATTTCATCTGGAAATCAACTATGCTGAACAAATTGGCTATCTAAAAATTTCAATTGGATATGTTTGGGGAAAAGGTGGGCGTGAGAGGGGGTTAGTTACCCTCAAATCACTTTCGACTATTAAAAAGGGCACTAGACCTTTGAATTTCCAATCGAATGAGCGAATTTCCGATCGAATCGAATTTCCAATCGAATGAGATGTTTTTCATGGATGTCAACATCAATTTATGTCTGTTTTATGGTTTTTGTCAGTGAGAATGGAAAAACAACGACGAGTAAAGCAATTTATGGATGTTTTATGGTTTTTGTCACTGAGAATGAAAAAACAGAATTTTTCTCACTTGAAAAAACATGATTTTTCTCACATTTATGGTTGTTTCTTGGACGGTTATGTGTGTTGGTCAATTTATTTGATATTTTTCTCGGATGTCAACAGTAATTTATGTCTGTTTATGGTTTTTGTCAGTGAGAATGGAAAATCAGGAACTTTCTCACTTTAATGGATGTTTTCAGGATTATTGAGTCTAACAACTGGGGTACCGGAGTCAATGACTTAAATTTCCAACATGTCAATTTATTTGATGTTGTTGTTGTTTTGGCCAAGTGCACGCTCGGGGCGAATGTTATTCCGTCCAGGAATTAGGAAAAAGTTAGATTGCGTGTTTCCTTTCTTGTCAAATCAATCAACCATGACATCATCTGTCAGACATTAAAAAACTTCGCCTAGAAACAATTCTCCAGGAATAGATACAAGTCATTAATACTTTGCCCCGGAAACAATTCTCCAGGAATAGATCCAAGTCATTAATACTTTGCCCCGGAAACAATTCTAAAACTTTGCCTAGAAACAATTCTCCAGGAATAGATCCAAGTCATTAATGTCTTTGCCCCGGAAACAATTCTACTGGTCGAACTCCAAAAGATATTAATAAAACTTCGCCATGGAAACAATTCTCCAAGAAACATCTTAAAGATGAATAGATTAACATGGGAATCAGGTTTCTTAGTAATTTGAAATATGACAGCGCAGAGATGCCAAGAACAAAAGGAACACGCTGAAATTACGTTTAGGGGCTATTTGGGCGAAACCGTTTTAGACATTTTAGGGAATTATTTCGGCGAAACAGTTAGAGACATTTTAAAAGATGATTTTAAAAGATGATTTTGGAAGAGGATTTGAGGGTGAAACTCTGTGGTCGTTATAATACACAAGTTGTATTTGAACAGTGTCGTGAGGTCCTTACCCCAACCCCAAAGGGCTCCGATCCCCCTACCCCAACCCCGAAGGAAACCACCAGTCTCCAAAGGTCCCCCGGGCTCCCAAAGGACCATGCGGCCCCAAAGGGTCCCCCAGACCCCCAAAGGCCCTCCCCGGGCCCCCAAAGAGTTCCCTCTTCATTTTTTAATACTTTTTTAAGGCTTTATTATATCTTTTCAGAACAAGTTATTTTCTTAATGTCCCTCCTAAACCCATTTTCCAACTTGAAGTACTTATCTTTTTCACCCACAACTATACTTTACAGCTTTTTGGATACCTCAACACCAAGAAATACTTTTCAAAGACCATTTCAGAGCAAGTTACTTTCTTAATGTCCCTCCTAAACCCATTTTCCAACTTGAAATACCTAATTTTTTCACCTTCATCTATACTTTACAGCTTTTTGGTTACCTCAACACCAATATATCCTTTTATAAGAACATTTCAGAGCAAGTTAAATTCTCAATGTCCCTCCTAAACTCATTTTCCAACTTGAAGTACTTATCTTTTTCACCCACAACTATGCTTTACAGCTTTTTGGATACCTCAACACCAAGAAAATACTTTTCAAAGACCATTTCAGAGCAAGTTACTTTCTTAATATCCCTCCTAAACCCATTTTCCAACTTGAAGTACTTATCTTTTTCACCCACAACTATACTTTACAGATTTTGGATACCTCAACACCAAGAAATGCTTTTCAAAAGGCATTTCAGAGCAACTTTTTTTCTTAATGTCACTCCTAAACCCATTTCCAACTTTAAGCACTTATCTTTTTCACCCACAACTATACTTTACAGCTTTTTGGATAGCTCAACACCAAGAAATATTTTTCAAAGACTATTTCAGAGCAAGTTACATTCTTAATGTCCCTTCTAAACCCATTTTCCAACTTGAAGTACCCATCCTTCTCACCCACAACTATACTTTACAGCTTTTTGGATACCTCAACACAAAGAAATACCTTTCAAAAGGCATTTCAGAGCAAGTTCCTTTCTTTATGTCCCTTCTAAACCCATTTTACAAGTTGAAGTACTCATCCTTTTCACCCACAACTTTACTTTACAGCTTTTTGGATATCTCAACACCAAGAAATACTTTTCAAAATACATTTCAGAGCAAGTTCCTTTCTTAATGTCCCTTCTAAACCCATTTTCCAACTTGAAGTACTTATCTTTTTCACCCACAACTTTACTTTACAGCTTTTTGGATACCTCACCACCAAGAAATACTTTTCAAAGACCATTTCAGAGCAAGTTACTTTCTTTATGTCCCTTCTAAAACCATTTTCCAAGTTGAAGTACCCATCCTTTTCACCCACAACTTTACTTTACAGCTTTTTGGATACCTCAACACCAAGAAATACTTTTCAAAAGACATTTCAGAGAAAATTCGTTTCTTAATGTCCATTCTAAACACATTTTCCAACTTGAAGTACTTATCTTTTTCAACACAACTTTACTTTACAGCTTTTTGGATACCTCAACACCAAGAAATACTTTTCAAAATACATTTCAGAGCAATTTCCTTTCTTAATGTCCCTTCTAAACCATTTTACAAGTTGAAGTACCCACCCCTTTCACCCACAACTTTACTTTACAGCTTTTTGGATACCTCAACGCCAAGAAATACTTTTCAAAAGACATTTCAGAGCAAGTTCCTTTCTTAATGTCCCTTCTAAACCCATTTTACAAGTTAAAGTACCCATCCTTTTCACCCACAACTTTACTTTACAGCTTTTTGGATATCTCAACACCAAGAAATACTTTTCAAATGACATTTCAGAGCAAGTTCCTTTCTTAATGTTCCCTTCTAAACTCATTTTACAAGTTGAAGCATCCATCCTTTTCACCCCCAACTTTACTTTACAGCTTTTTGGATACCTCAACACCAAGAAATACTTTTCAAAAGGCATTTCAGAGCAAGTTCTTTTCTTTATATCCCTTCTAAAACCATTTTCCAAGTTGAAGTACCCATCCTTTTCACCCACAACTTTACTTTACAGCTTTTTGGATACCTCAACACCAAGAAATACCTTTCAAAAGGCATTTCAGAGCAAGTTCATTTCTTAATGTCCCTTCTAAACCCATTTTCCAACTTGAAGTACCCATCCTTCTCATCCACAACTTTACTTTAGAGCTTTTTGGATATCTCAACACCAAGAAATACTTTTCAAAAGACATTTCAGAGCAATTTCCTTTCTTAATGTTCCTTCTAAACCCATTTTACAAGTTGAAGTAGCCATCCCTTTCACCCACAACTTTACTTTACAGCTTTTTGGATACCTCAACACCAAGAAATACTTTTCAAAAGACATTTCAGAGCAAGTTCCTTTCTTAATGTCCCTTCTAAACACATTTTACAAGTTAAAGTACCCATCCTTTTCACCCCCTACTTTACTTTACAGCTTTTTGGATATGTCAACACCCAGAAATACTTTTCAACAGACATTTCAGAGCAAGTTCTTTTCTTAATGTTCCTTCTAAACTCATTTTACAAGTTGAAGCAGCCATTCTTTTCACTCACAACTTTACTATACAGCTTTTTGGATATCTCAACACCAAGAAATACTTTTCAAAAGACATTTCAGAGCAAGTTTCTTTCTTAATGTCCCTACTAAACTCATTTTACAAGTTGAAGCATCCATCCTTTTCACCCACAACTTTACTTTACAGCTTTTTGAATGCTCAACACCAAGCAATACTTTTCAAAAGACATTTCAGAACAAGTTCTTTTCTTAATCTCCTTCCTAAACCCATTTTACAAATTGAAGTACTCATCCTTTTCACCACCAACTTTACTTTACAGCTTTCTTGAATGCTCCAACACCAAGCAATACTTTTCAAAGGGCATTTGAAGTAGCCATCCTTTTTTCCCCCACAACTTTACTATACTGCTTTTTTGAATGCCCCAACACCAAGCAATACTTTTCAAAGGGCATTTCAGAACCAGTTCCTTTCATAATGTCCATCCTAAACCCATTTTACAAGTTGTAGTACCCATCCTTTACACCACAACTTTACTTTACAGCTTTTTGAATGCTCCAATACCAAGCAATACTTTTCAAAGGGCATTTGAAGTAGCCATCCTTTTCACCCACAATTTGCTTTTTTGAATGCTCCAACACCAAGCAATACTTTTCAAAGGGCATTTCAGAACCAGTTCTTTTCATAATGTCCATCCTAAACCCATATTAAAAATTGAAGTACCCATCCTTTACACCCAAAACTTTACTTTACAGCTTTTTGAATGATCCAACACCAAGCAATACTTTTCAAAAGAACATTTGAAGTAGCCATCCTTTTCACCCACAACTTTACTATACTGCTTTTTTGAATGCTCCAACACCTAGCAATACTTTTCAAAGTTATTTCAGAACCAGTTCTTTGCTTAATGTCCATCCTAAACCCATTTTACAAATTGAAGTACCCATCCTTTACACCCACACCTTTACTTTACAGCTTTTTGAATGCGCCAACACCAAGCAATACTTTTCAAAAGAACATTTGAAGTAGCCATCCTTTTCACCCACAACTTTACTATACTGATTTTTTGAATGCTCCAACACCTAGCAATACTTTTCAAAGGCATTTCAGAACCAGTTATTTTCTTAATGTCCCTCCTAAACCCATTTTACAAATTGAAGTACCCATCCTTTACACCCACACCTTTACTTTACAGCTTTTTGAATGCTCCAACACCAAGCAATACTTTTCAAAGGGCATTTCAGAACAAGTTCTTTTCTTAATGTCCTTCCTAAACCCATTTTACAAGTTGAAGTACCTATCCTTTACACCCAAACTTTACTTTACAGCTTTTTGAATGATCCAACACCAAGCAATACTTTTCAAAGAACATTTGAAGTAGCCATCCTTTTCACCCACAACTTTACTATACTGCTTTTTTGAATGCTCCAACACCAAGCAATACTTTTCAAAGGGCATTTCAGAACCAGTTCTTTTCATAATGTCCATCCTAAACCCATTTTACAAGTTGAAGTACCCATCCTTTTAACACACAACTTTACTCTACAGCTTTTTAAATGCGCCAACACCAAGCAATACTTTTCAAAGGGCATTTCAGAACAAGTTCTTTTCTTAATGTCCCTCCTAAAACCCATTTTACAAATTGAAGTTCCCATCCTTTACACCCACAACTTTACTTGACAGCTTTTTAAATGCTCCAACACCAAGCAATACTTTTCAAAAGGCATTTCAGAACAAGTTCTTTTCTTAATGTCCTTCCTAAACCCATTTTACAAGTTGAAGTACCCATCCTTTTCAACCACAACTTTACTATACTGCTTTTTTGAATGCTCTGACACCAAGCAATACTTTTCAAAGGGCATTTCAAAACCCGTTCTTTTCATAATGTCAATCCTAAACCCATTTTATAAATTGAAGTACCCATCCTTTACACCCACAGCTTTACTGTACAGCTTTTTGAATGCTCCAACACCAAGCATTACTTTTCAAAGGGCATTTCAGAACAAGTTCTTTTCATAATGTCCTTCCTAAACCCATTTTACAAGTTGAAGTTCCCATCCTTTTCATCCACAACCTTACTTTACAGCTTTTTGAATGCCCAACACCAAGCAATACTTTTCAAAAGACATTTCAGAACAAGTTATTTTCTTAATGTCCCTCCTAAACCCATTTTCTAACTTGAAGTACCAATCCTTTTCACCCACAACTTTACTTTACAGCTTTTTGAATGCACAACACCAAGTAATACTTTTCAAAAAGTATTTCAGAACAAGTTCTTTTCTTAGTGACCGTCCTAAACCCATTTTACAAATTGAAGTACACATCCTTTTCACCCACAACTTTACTATACAGCTTTTTGAAAGCACAACACCAAGCAATACTTTTCAAAAGGCGTTTCAGAACAATTTCTCTTCTTAAGCTTTTTATTTTCTCTGGTAAAATTAGAAATGAATTGTGTTCTTTGGTAAAATTCAGAAGAGATCTTGAACTTTTCTATCTTCTATGAAAAATTGAGCCTGCTAGTAGTATCTTTATCTCTAAAAATTCTTTTTCTTACATCTCTGACCTTTTAATAGATATTCTGAACGTTTGACGTTCTTACATTAAGAAAAGAACTTGTTCTGAAATGTCTTTTGAAAAGTATTGCTTGGTGTTGAGCATTCAAAAAGCTGTAAAGTAAAGTTGTGGGTGAAAAGGATGGATGCTTCAACTTATAAAATGAGTTTAGTAGGGACACTAAGAAAGGAACTTGCTCTGAAATGTCTTTTGAAAAGTATTTCTTGGTGTTGAGGTATCCAAAAAGCTGTAAAGTAAAGTTTTAGGTGAAAAGGATAGATGCTTCAACTTGTAAAATGAGTTTAGAAGGGACATTAATAAAAGAACTTGCTCTGAAATGTCTTTTGAAAAGTATTGCTTGGTGTTGAGGTATTCAAAATGCTGTAAAGTAAAGTTGTGGGTGAAAAGGATGGGTACTTCAACTTGTAAAATGGGTTTAGGAGGGACACTAACAACGGAACTTGTTCTGAAATGCCTTTTGAAAAGTATTTCTTGGTGTTGAGGTATCCAAAAAAAGCTGTAAAGTAAAGTTGTGGGTGAAAGGGATGGGTACTTCAACTTGTAAAATGGGTTTAGAAGGGTCGTTAAGAAAGGGAATTGCTCTGAAATGTATTTTGAAAAGTATTTCTTGGTGTTGAGATATCCAAAAAGCTGTAAAGTAAAGTTGTGGATGAAAAGGATTGGAACTTCAAGATATAAAATGGGTTTAGGATGGATAGTAAGAAAGGAAATTGCTCTAATATGCTTTTTGAAAGGTATTTCTTGGTGTTGAGTTATCCAAAAAGCTGTGAAGCATAGTTTCGAGTTAAAACGAAGGGTGTTTCAAGTTGGAAAATGAGGTTAGAAGGGACATTAAGAAATGAACTTGCTCTGAAATGTCTGTTGAAAAGTATTTCTTGGTGTTGAGGTATACAAAAAGCTGTAAAGTACAGTTGCGAGTGAAAAGGATGGTTACTTTAACTTGTAGAATGGGTTTAAAATGGATATTAAGAAAGGAACTTGCTCTGAAATGTCTTTTGAAAGGTATTGCTTGGTGTTGAGGTATCCAAAAAGTTGTAAAGTATAGTTGTGGGTGAAAGGGATGGGTACTTCAACTTGTAAAATGGGTTTAGAAGGGACATTAAGAAAGGAAAATGCTCTGAAATGTATTTTGAAAAGTATTTCTTGGTGTTGAGATATCCAAAAAGCTGTAAAGTAAAGTTGTGGGTGAAAAAGATAAGTACTTCAAGTTGGAAAATGGGTTTAGGAGGGACATTAAGAAAGTAACTTACTCTGAAATGGTCTTTGAAAAGACCATTTAAAGCTGTAAGTAAAGTTGTGGGTGAAAAGGATGGGTACTTCAAGTTGGAAAATGGGTTTAGAAGGGACATAAAGAAAAGAATTTGCTCTGAAATGCCTTTTGAAAAGTATTTCTTGGTGTTGAGGTATCCAAAAAGCTGTAAACTCAAGTTGTGGGTGAAAAGGATGGTTACTTCAACTTGTAAAATGGGTTTAGAAGGGAACATTAAGAAAGGAACTTGCTCTGAAATGTCTTTTGAAAAGTATGAAAAAGATAAGTACTTCAAGTTGGAAAATGGGTTTAGGAGGGACATTAAGAAAGTAAATTGCTCTGAAATGGTCTTTGAAAAGACCATTTAAAGCTGTAAAGTAAAGTTGTGGGTGAAAAGGATGGGTACTTCAAGTTGGAAAATGGGTTTAGGAGGGACATAAAGAAAAGAAGTTGCTCTGAAATGCCCTTTGAAAAGTATTACATGGTGTTGAGGTATCCAAAAAGCTGTAAACTATAGTTGTGGGTGAAAAGGATGGATGCTTCAACTTGTAAAATGAGTTTAGAAGGGAACATTAAGAAATGAACTTGCTCTGAAATGTCTTTTGAAAAGTATTTCTTGGTGTTGAGGTATCCAAAAAGCTGTAAAGTAAAGTTGTGGGTGAAAAGGATGGGTACTTCAAGTTCTAAAATGGGTTTAGAAGGGACATTAAGAAAGGAACTTGCTCTGAAATGTCTTTTGAAAAGTATTTCTTGGTGTTGAGGTATCCAAAAAGCTGTAAAGTAAAGTTTTGGGTGAAAGGGATGGGTACTTCAACTTGTAAAATGGGTTTAGAAGGGACATTAAGAAAGGAAATTGCTCTGAAATGTATTTTGAAAAGTATTTCTTGGTGTTGAGATATACAAAAAGCTGTAAAGTAAAGTTGTGGGTGAAAAAGATAAGTACTTCAAGTTGGAAAATGGGTTTAGGAGGGACATTAAGAAAGGAACTTGCTCTGAAATGCCTTTTGAAAGGTATTTCTTGGTGTTGAGGTATCCAGAAAGCTGTAAAGTAAAGTTGTGGGTGAAAAGGATGGGTACTTTAACTTGGGAAATGGTTTTAGAAGGGACATAAAGAAAGTAACTTGCTCTGAAATGGTCTTTGAAAAGTATTTCTTGGTGGTGAGGTATCCAAAAAGCTGTAAAGTAAAGTTGTGGGTGAAAAAGATAAGTACTTCAAGTTGGAAAATGGGTTTAGAAGGGACATTAAGAAAGGAACTTGCTCTGAAATATAGTTTGAAAAGTATTTCTTGGTGTTGAGATATCCAAAAAGCTGTAAAGTAAAGTTGTGGGTGAAAGGGATGAGTACTTCAACTTGTAAAATGGGTTTAGAAGGGACATAAAGAAAGGAACTTGCTCTCAAATGCCTTTTGAAAGGTATTTCTTGGTGTTGAGGTATCCAAAAAGCTGTAAAGTATAGTTGTGGGTGAGAAGGATGGGTACTTCAAGTTGGAAAATGGGTTTAGAAGGGACATTAAGAATGTAACTTGCTCTGAAATAGTCTTTGAAAAATATTTCTTGGTGTTGAGCTATCCAAAAAGCTGTAAAGTATAGTTGTGGGTGAAAAAGATAAGTGCTTCAAGTTGGAAATGGGTTTAGGAGTGACATTAAGAAAAAAAGTTGCTCTGAAATGCCTTTTGAAAAGTATTTCTTGGTGTTGAGGTATCCAAAAAGCTGTAAAGTATAGTTGTGGGTGAAAAAGATAAGTACTTCAAGTTGTAAAATGGGTTTAGGAGGGACATTAAGAAAGTAACTTGCTCTGAAATGGACTTTGAGAAGTATTTCTTGGTGTTGAGGTATCCAAAAAGCTGTAAAGTATAGTTGAGGGTGAAAAAGAAAAGTACTTCAAGTTGGAAAATGGGCTTAGGAGGGACATTAAGAAAGTAACTTGCTCTGAAATGGTCTTTGAAAAGTATTTCTTGGTGTTGAGGTATCCAAAAAGCTGTAAAGTATTGTTGTGGATGGAAAAGATAAGTACTTCAATTTGGAAAATGTGTTTAGGAGTGACATTTAGAAAGTAACTTGCTCTGAAATGATCTTTGAAAAGTATTTCTTGGTGCTGAGGTATCCAAAAAGCTGTAAAGTATAGTTCTGGGTGAAAAAGATATGTACTTCATGTTGGAAAATGGGTTTAGGAGCGACATTAAGAAAGTAACTTGCTCTGAAAAGATACAATAAAGCCTTAAAAAAGTATTAAAAAATGAAGAGGGAACTCTTTGGGGGCCCGGGGAGGGCCTTTGGGGGTCTGGGGGACCCTTGGGGGCCGGGTGGTCCTTTGGGAGCCCGGGGGACCTTTGGGGACCGGTGGTTTCCTTCGGGGTTGGGGTGGGGATCGGAGCCCTTTGGGGTTGGGGTAAGGACCTCACGACACTGTTCAAATACAACTTGTGTATTATAACGAGCACAGAGTTTCACCCTCAAATTCTCTTCTAAAATCATCTTTTAAAATCATCTTTTAAAATGTCTCTAACTGTTTCGCCGAAATAATTCCCTAAAATGTCTAAAACGGTTTCGCCCAAATAACCCCTAACCGTAATAACACGCTAAACGTAATTTCAGCGTGTTCCTTTTGTTTTTTGGCATCTCTGCGCTGTCACATTTCAAATTACTAAGAAACCTGATTCCCATGTTAATCTATTCATCTTTAAGATGTTTCTTGGAGAATTGTTTCCATGGCGAAGTTTTATTAATATCTTTTGGAGTTCGACCAGTAGAATTTTTTCCGGGGCGAAGACATTAATGACTTGGATCTATTCCTTGAGAATTGTTTCTAGGCGAAGTTTTAGAATTGTTTCCGGGGCAAAGTATTAATGAATTGGATCTATTCCTGGAGAATTGTTTCCGGGGCAAAGTATTAATGACTTGGATCTATTCCTGGAGAATTGTTTCTAGGCGAAGTTTTTTAATGTCTGACAGATGATGTCATGGTTGATTGATTTGACAAGAAAGGAAACACGCAATCTAACTGTTTTCCTAATTCCTGGACGGCATAACATTCGCCTCGAGCGTGCACTTGGCCAAAACAACAACAACATCAAATAAATTGACATGTTGGAAATTTAGGTCATTGACTCCGGTACCCCAGTTGTTAGACTCAATAATCCAGAAAACATCCATCAAAGTGAGAAAGTTCCTGTTTTTTCATTCTTATTGTAAAAAACCAAAAAACAGACATAAATTACTGTTGACATCCGAGAAAAACATCAAATAAATTGACGGGCATACATAATCATTCAAGAAACATCCATAAATGTGAGAAAAACCATGTTTTTTTCAAGTGACAAAAATTCTGTTTTTTCATTTTCAGTGAGAAAACCATAAAACATCCATAAATTGCTTTACTCGTCGTTGTTTTTCCATTCTCACTGACAAAAACCATAAAACAGACATAAATTGATGTTGACATCCATGAAAAACATCAAATAAATTGACCAACACACATAACAGTCCAAGAAAAATCCATAAAAGTGAGAAAATCCCTGTTTTTTCAAGTGAGAAAAATTCTCTCTTTTCATTCTCAGTGAGAAAACCATAAACCACGTGGTACGTACGGGAGTAGCGCCCCCCTCTCTACTAGTATCCTGCTCAAAGGTATAATTTCCTGAACTTTGAACTGCGTGGAACAAAATTGCTATATAAAAATTTTTATTGGATGTGTTTGGGTAAATGGTGGGCGTGGAAGGGCTGTTAGTTGCCTCCCAATCACTTTAGACTGTTAAAAAGGGCACTAGCCATTTCAAGTTCCAATTGAATGAGGCCTTTTTGATGTTTCTACAACAGCGCGTTCTATAAAAACCTTATATGTCCCAAGGGCATAATTACAACCCTCGCTTTGAGGGCTGTGGGGGGGGGGGTTGTGGTCTTCAAAGACCTAATTTCCAGAACTTAGTTACACTCAAATCACTTTCGACTATTAAAAACTGCACTAGACCTTTGAATTTCCAATCGAATGAGCCCTTTTTCAAGTTTCTAGGACAAAGATTTCAATAAAAAATTATATGGCCCCAGGGCATAACTTATAACCCTTGCCACGAAGACTCTGGGGGGAGTATCCTGCTCAAAGGTATAATTTCCTGAACTTTAAACTGCGTGGAACAAAAAGGCTATCTCGAAATTTTGATTGGATGAGTTTGGGGAAATGGTGGGCGCGTTAGTTGCCTCCCAATAACTTTCGATTATTTAAAAAGGTACTAGCCCTTTGAATTTCCAATCGAATAAGCCTTTTTTGAAGTTTCCACGACAACGCCTTCTATAAAAACATTATATACCCCCAGGGCATAACTTATAACCCTTGCCCTGAGGGCTGTGGGGGAGTGTCCTCCGCAATAACATAATTTCTATCTAGAAATCAACCACGCTGAACAAAATGGCTTTCTCAGAATTTTGATTGGATGTGTTTCGGGAAATGGTGGGTATGGAAGGAGTGTTAGTTGCCTTCCATTCACTTTCGACTATTGAAAAGGGCACAAGTCACTCCGATTTCCAATTGAGTGAGCCCTTCCCGAAGTTTCTACGTCAATTTCTTCGATACGAAGTGCCCTGGCCTAAAGGAAAAAAATAATAAATAATACATTGTGCCAACATTGTTCTTATATGCCCCCAGGCCATAACTTAAAACCCTTGCTCTGAGGGTTGTGGGGGAGTGACCTCCTCAAAAACATATTTTCTATCTGGAAATCAACTACGCTGAACAAAATGGTTATCTCAAAATTTTGATTGGATGTATTTGGGGGAATGATGGGCATAGGGGAGGGGGCTAGTTGCCCTCCAATCACTTTCGACCATTAGAAAGGGCACTAGCCACTCCAATTTCCAATCGAATGAGCCCTTTTCGAAGTTTTTACGACAACTCCTTCAATACGAAGTGCCCTGGTCTAAGACCAAGAAAAAAAAACAAAAAACAATACATTGTGCCAACATCGTTCTTTACTTAGGCTGCGCTATTGCGCTCCCTATGATAACATAAATGATTGTCAAGATGATTAATAAAAAAGCTCTGTTTTGTTGTCACAAAAACAAAGAAAATTTAACGTCACCAACTATTGAGCCCAGATTTATTTCCCCCTTTTTATGTCTGTCACTGGGGGTTCCCTTCACCCCGTCACTTTCAGGGGTCCATGCGGTTACCCTCCCTCTCTCCTATGGAAAAACCCTCCCCTACCCCGTCTCCCATGGAAAACCTTTGCCTGGAAAATACTCCCTTGCGGAAAATATGGTTTTCCAAATTGGAATATTTTATTTGGGTTCTGTTAATTTTTAATTTAGCTGATATGTGCTAAGGAAAGTGGAAAAGAGCAATTTATGTGTAAATCTTGCCCCCTCCCCTCCGTACAAAAAAATATTCTTCTTATGAAAAATCCTCCAAAAACTCTCCCTCCCACTTCAGAAAACTCTCACGCAAAAAATGTCCGTATGTTTCCTAATAACAAACACTGTCTGTAAGCAATGGACAAATTACAAAATTAAAAATATACTTAAACTTCTGCAATGGGGTTCTGACTGTTTTGTAGCTAGAGAGAGGAGACAATCTCAAAGGGTGCATTTTAATGCCAAAGCATCTCAACTCTCATGGAATGTGTGTGTGCTTATTCGATTGGAGATCATTAGTCCCAGTGCAGCTTTGAAGAGTTATTAAATAAATAAAAACAAGTTTTTTAAACTGAAAGTAAGGAGCGACATTAAAACTTAAAACGAACAGAAATTGTTCCGTATATGAAAGGGGATGTCCCCTCCTCAACGCCTCGCTCTTTACGCTAAAGTCTTTTATTGTTTTAAAAAATAAAGTTGTGAGACAGAGTTAAACTTTAGCTTAAAGAGCGAGGCGTCGAGGAGGGGACAGTCCCTTTCATATACGGAATAATTTCTGTTCGTTTTAAGTTTTAATGTCGCTCCTTCCTTTCAGTTTAAAAAACTTGTTTTTTTTTATTTAATATCTGATCTTTTTTTATTTAATGCAGCTTTTATTTTTGCTCACCGTCATTGAATAAGTAAACAAAATTTGCATAAAAATTTTACTTTTCTTTTGCTAAATGGATGTCTTTACAAATTAACTTACGTAACAAACTTCTATATTCGTATATTTTTCTTCTGGCAAAAAGTACAAAGTTGCAGATTTTTGCAGATATGAGATTGAAACCTATGTTATTGGGTTTTCTGTTAATCTGAATATGACGATGTGATTTCCATTAAAATTCTTTCACTAGTAGGGTATGTTTCCCCCCTCTTTAAAAAATCGTGTAAATTTTCTCAGGCTTGTAGCCTTTGATGAGTAATACTAAACTTAATAAAATTTATATATTTAGAATCAGCATTATAAACTCATTCTTTTGATACATTTATTGACATCAAAATTCCGTTTTGAAAAGTTTCGATTACTATTGAGCCGTATCGCTTGTTTTTTTATTGTTTTTTTATTACGTATATGTTATTACATATATGAGGGCCCTTAGTCAATACCACGCTCTTTACGTTAAAAGTTAAAAAAAAATTTAATTCAAAAACCCCTGAATCACAAAGGCCGTTTAATTAGAATAGATAGCTATTTTGAAAGCACTAAAAAAAACTGTAGCGTAAAGAGCGAGGTATTGACTTGGGGGAGAACCCCCTCGCATACGTTATAATTTCTGTTCGTTTTAAGTTCTAATGTTCCTTCCTACTTTCAGTTGAAAAAACTTGTTTTTTTTAATTTAATTTCTGATCGTTTTTTAAATAATGCTTGGAAATCCGGCGCCCCCTTCATAGAAATGTCCCTTCCCCCAAAGAAACATCCTCCACGGAAAGATTCTCCAGAGTAACCCCCTCCTCTAGCCCCCCCCCCTCCTGAAAAAAATCCTTCCTGAAAATGTCTGTATACTTCCCAATAACCACTAAATAATGCTGGCAAGTCCGGCGCCCCCTTCATGGCAATTTCGCTTCCCCCATGAAAAATTCCTTCATGGACAGATCCTCCAACATAACCCCCGGCCCAACCGTCCCTCCCACTACCAGAAAAAAACCTCCTGGAAACTTCTGTATACTTCCCAATAACCAATACTATATGTTAACATTGGGTAAAGTTCATAACTTTTAGCCCTCCCCTGGAGACTTCGGGGGATTAAGTCATCCTAAAAGACATATTTATCATATTTTCGACCATGCTGAACAAAATGGCTATCTCAAAATTTTGAACGGGTGACTTTGGAAAAAAAATAAGCGTTGAAGGGGGCCTAGTTGCCCTCCATTTTTTTGGTCACTTAAAAAGGGCACTAGAACTTGTAATTTCTATTCCAATAAGCCGTCCTACGATATTCTAGGACAACTGGGTTGAAGCGAACACCCCTGGAAAAAACAAAAGACAAATAATAAATAAACACGCATCCGTGATCTTTCTTATAGCAAAAATACAAAATTACCCATTTTTGTAGAGGGGTGCTTAAAACCTCTTTAGTAGGGTTTTTTGATACGCTGAATATGATGGTTTGATTTTCATTAAGGTACTATAACTTTTAGGGGGTGTTTCCCCCTATTTTTGAAAATAAGTCAAATTTTCTCAGGCGCGTAACTTTTGATGGGCAGCACTAAAAGTTATATATTTGAAATCAGCATTGAAATCTGATTCTTTTGATGTATCTGTTGGTATCAAAAACCCGTTTTCTAGAGTTTCGGTTACCATTGAGCCGGTCGCTCCTTATTTACAGTTCGTTCCCACGAACTGTTTGAAAAGTGATCGAAGAACTTCCATCCTCGCCCTCTTTTTTCCCAAGATACATCCGATCTATAATTTTGAGATGACAATTTTATTTAAAACAGATCAAAGTTTAAATAACTATGCCTCAAGGATTCACAACCCCTAGCCCCTGGTGCAAGACCTATAAGTTATGCAAGTTGCATATTTTTAACATAACAAGACGTTTTTTTATCAAGAAAAGAGGGCATGTTTGGTCCTATAAATAAAAAAATCATGGAGCATTAAGGTTAAACCTTAGGGAAATTTCAAGAAGAATGCCAAACACAATCTAAAGACATATTTTTCTTTATCGGTTTTGAAAAGGAAATACCAGTAATGAAACAGTTCGTGGTAACGAACTGTAAGTAAGGAGCGACCCGGCTCAATAGTAACCGAAACTCTAAGAACCGGAATTTTGATACCCATAGATACATCAATAGAATCAGATTTTTATGCTGATTTCAAATATATAAGTTTCATTAAGTTTAGTTTTACCCATCAAAAGTTACGTGAGTTACCTGAGAAAATATGCCTTATTTACGAAAAAATAGGAAACACCCCCAAAAAGTCATGGAACCTTAATGAAAATCACACCATCGGATTCAGCGTATCAGAAAACCCGACTGTGGAAGTTTCAAGCTCCTATCTGCAAAAATGTGGAATTTTATATATTTTTTTTCGCCAGAAGAACGATCATAGATACGGGTTTATTTGTTGTTTTTTTCTGTTTTTTTTTTCCCAGGGGCGACCTTATCGACCCAGTAGTCCTAAGATATTTTGAGAGGGCTCAATCGAACGGAAATTAAAAGTTCTAGTGCCCTTTCTTAAATGAACAAAAAATTGGAGGGCAACTTGGCCCCCTCCCACGCTCATTTTGTTCCTAAGGTTGCCCAATCAAAATTTTGAGATAGCCATTTGTTCAACATAGTCGAAAGTCTGATAAAAATATCTTTGAGGATGACTTAATCCCCCACAGCTCCAGGGGAAGGGCTGCAAGTTATGAACTTTGCCCATTGTTTACATATAGTATTGGTTAATCGGAAGTATACAGCCATGTCAGGAGGGATTTTTTTCTGATGGGGGTGTCGGAGGAGAGGTTTACGGGGGAGGATCCTTCCATGGAGGATATTTCCTTGGAGTAAGAGACATTTCTATGAAGGGGACGCCGGATTTTCCAGCATTATTTAAAAAACGATCAGAAATTAAATAAAAAAAACTAGTTTTAGTACTTTCAAAAACGCTATCTATTCTAATTAACCAGCCTTTGTGATTCAGAGGTTTATGATTCGAACAAAATTCGAACTTTAGCGTAAAGAGCAAGGTATCGACTAGGGGACGAAATCCCTAATATACGTAATAATACATACGAATATAGGAGTTTGTTACGTAAGTTAATTCGTAAGTTACGTCAGAACAAAATTTCAAGAAAGCCATTTAGCCAAAAAAGTAAAATTAATATGCAAATTTCGTATTATTGATTCATGTACGGTGAGCCAAAATCAAAGTTGCATTAATTCAAAAACGTTCATAAATTAAATAAAAAACATTTTTTTTTAATTGAAAGTAAAGAGCGACATTAAAACTTAAAACGAACAGAAATTATTCCGTATATGAAAGGGGCTGTCCCCTCCTCATTACCTCGCTCTTTACGCTAAAGTTTGAATCTGTCGCAAAACTTTATTTTTTAAAACAATAAAAAACTTTAGCATAAAGAGCGAGGTATTGAGGAGGGGACAGCCCCTTTCATATACGGAATAATTTCTGTTCGTTTTAATGTCGCTCCCTACTTTCAGTTAAAAAAAACTTGTTTTTTTTCAATTTAATATCTACAGTGGCTAAGGGTATCAGCCGGCACGACGTTAGGAAAATGTTTAGGAGTATCTTCAACTAAATCAAGAGGTACATTGTGCATCCAGTTTTACAAGACGACGTATCTGCAAAATGTCAAGAACAGCTGAGGATATAAACCTGAGGGTATGAAGTTTAAGGGGAGACACCAGTCCAAAGCCATTTTGGCCGATTCGAGCCCTTTTCCTGGTCGGCAAAAAGGCTCAAACACAAAGGTATCACATTTCACACAGACTTGAGTAAACAAACTCGAAGAGGGCGACTTCAGGGTTCCTTACGCTTTCCATATTAGTTACATTTTATGATAGATACTTTCACGGAGCGTAATAGGTAGGCGATTGAGTTAGGTGATTGAATGGTTAGTCGATTAAGTTAGGTGATTAATTATGGAATAAAATGGCTTTGGAAAACGACAAATGAATTACTAAATGTATACATCTATGATCTTACGCATGTCTTCTAATCCTGTCTGCCTTAAGTTTATCAGCTTATCTGAATTTGTGCCCTAAGGCATAGATGACTTAGGAACTCTCCTCTTTTTGATTAAAACCAGTATATCCCCTCTCTCTCTGTTATGCCTATATTTGAAAAATCAACTAGATTTGTATTCTTACACTGGCAAAAACGGTTCCCGAATTTCCATGCTTCTCGGCAACCTTCCATCAACTATTTCTGACAATAACGCTTCAAAATAAAATTTTTGCAACTTGGGCAGCATCTTATTTTTCCAGAATTCCTTGTCACGGCCAATCTTCTCAGTATACATTTCCCCCTTCCCTCAAAAAAACTACGAAATATACAAAATCTACGTCACAACACTCCAACTGCATTTGAATTTGATAGTAATAGTCATGCGTTTTTTTAAGCTTGATTTCGCTTTCACCATTCTTTTCAAGGCAAATATATTTTTGACGTGCCATCCACTCTGTCATCGTTCGTCCTTTTGCAGTCAGGGGACATTTTACCTCCAAAAGAGCCCTCTTACCTGAAGGAAAAATTGCTATTCCGTCCGGACTGGCTCCTAGAAACACATATTTCCTATGGATAAATAGCCCGGTAGGGTTCACTTTACAACCCATTTTTCTCTCGAAAGCTGCAATAGCCATGGGTTCATACATATGCCCATGGTCCATTGCCTTTATCTTGTGGGGCTTTGGATAAAGTAGCTGTCGAACCAACGGAGCTATAGTTTTCACTCGCTGTTTGCAAATGGCACCAGCTACTGAGGCGGTGATCCTATTTTTTCTATTTTCTAGCCAGATATTATCAATGTTATTTCCCTGAAGCCTAGTGGCTTCTTCGATATGAAGGATTTCAGCTTCAGTACACTGTAAACGGTACAGAAAATCTGTTTTTGCAGTTTTCTATACATCAGGATCAAGATCGGGAGCGCTTGCGTTTGAGCCTTAGTTTCTTTCTGCTTCGAAGCTTGCAATTATCCTTTCCCCATGGACTCTTGGTGAAGTCTTAGAGAAAAGTCACTTTCTAGCCGTAAATTTTTTTCTTCAAATAGCGGCGCGGGCTCGCTGTTCTGCAAGTCTCTTCAATTGCCGACATATGTCAAGGCGGACTGAATGACCTTTTGTATATCGGATTCCTGCTGCTGTAACACGGGTTGTGTACCTTGCACTCTTGCTTACCATAATACTTTTGCCGCCGATAAGCCGGGCAACTATGCTCATAAAATGTTCTGCCAGATTGCTTGTGGTGTTACCAATTAGTAATCGCGCTCTCCTAGTCAGGGTATCGAAGGCTGAATAAACATGGCTGAAAAAATGCTGCTCGGAGTATCTTCACCATTTAACTGAACAATTTTCCCTGAAAACTGACAGCGTGTTGGACACTGCCTATGGTCACCACGAAAAAAATGTAGCGGAATTGCTTTTAGCACGGTGATGAACTCTTAACACCTTTTTTCTCTGCGGTGGTGGACGCAATTGCATTTCTAGCAAAGTCACACATTTTCTTTATTCTTGCGCCACTTAGACATTTTTTGCATTCAGCATTTTCATGTTGCTTTTTGCACAATCTATTTTTCAGGCATTTGCATGCATAATTGGCACATTAAATCTTTTCTACGTTTCTGCCATATGGTACTTTTGCTATTATTTCAGAATGCGTACTCGAATCACCATCGGCAACAAATCTAGCGTATCTTAGGCGATGCATGGTCGGTGCTATTCAGAACGCGTCGATCAGTATATACTGACTCCATACCTGTACTTGGTCCGTGCCAGTTCATGAAGGTGCCAGTTCATGCAGTTCATGTGTGGTCAGGAGCAGATATAATTCCTTGGTCTCGATATTTTAGACATACACTACAATACTTGTTTCTAATGCCCAAATGTAAGTAGAAAGGGGTCAGGAGGTCGTGACATGACCACGTGGTTTATGGTTTTCTCAGTGAGAATGAAAAAACAGGAACTTTGTCACATTTATGGATGTCAACAGCAATTCCTGTCTGTTTTATGGTTTTCTCAGTGAGAATGAAAAAACAGGAACTTTGTCACATTTATGGATGTCAACAGCAATTCATGTCTGTTTTATGGTTTTCTCAGTGAGAATGAAAAAACAGGAACTTTCACACTTGGAAAACCATAAACCACGTGGTCCTGTCACGAGTAGCACCTGTGAACTCGATTTACATAATCGCTAGGGGAAATTATTGATTCACGAAGGGGAGAATTAAGAAACATTAAGGTTTCTTTAATCATAGGTCTGAGGGATAAACATTCTTTAGGTCAGAGAGAAAAATTAATATTCTATTTTTAAATAGGGCTTCAT
The DNA here is from genome assembly GCF_049724085.1 of Artemia sp. Qi Xiang Cuo. Classification (NCBI taxonomy): domain Eukaryota; kingdom Metazoa; phylum Arthropoda; class Branchiopoda; order Anostraca; family Artemiidae; genus Artemia; species Artemia sp. Qi Xiang Cuo. The sequence continues at coordinate 45,826,990 of NC_142795.1, forward strand.
TGATCTTTAGTGTCAGGAATTATAATTGACATCACTTGTTATCTTGGAATTATGCGGGAGTCTAAAGAGATAGAAATTCTATTTTTAAATACGGCTTCACGGAGCTTTAAGTCGGAGAGATAAATTGATATTCTAGCGAAACCCTAATAGTTTAGCTAGGAAAATTTATGAGATGAAGAGATTAACGTAGGAAAGGGTTTCCTAGAAATTTGAAATGCGTTAGCGCAGAGATGCCAAACAAAAGGAACACGCTGAAATTACATTTAGGGTTTATTTGGGCGAAACCGTTTTATCCATTTTATGGGATTATTTCGGCGAAACAGTTAGAGACATTTTGAAAGAAGATTTTAGGAAAGGTCTTAGAAGTGAATTTGAGGGTGAAACTCTGTGGTCGTTATAATACACAAGTTCCATTTGAACAGTGTTGTGAGGTCCTCTACCCCAACCCCAAAGGGTTCCGATCACCCACCCCAACCCCGAAGGAAGCCCCCGGTACACAAAGGTCCCCCAAGCTCCCATAGAGCCCCAACCCTCCAAACGCCCTCCTCAGACCCTCAAAGGCCCTCCTTTGGTCCTCAAAGGGCCCCCGGACCCCCAAAGGGCACCCCGGACCCCAAAGGCCCCCCCCGGTCCTCAAAGGTCCCTCGGTCCCCAAAGGCCCCCCAGGCTCCCAAAGGGCTCCCCAGACCCTCAAAGGCCCACCCCGGGGCCCCCAAAGGCACACCGAGCTCCCAAAAGACCACCGGGGTCCCAAAGACCTTCACCCGGTCTCCAAATGTCCCCCAGGCTCTCAACCGACCCCCAGGACCCCCAAAGGCCCCCCCCCCGGTCCCCAAAGGTCCCCCAGGCTCCCAAAGGGCACCCCACCCTCCCCTCCCTCTCCTCCCCCTCCTCACAACCCCCCTCCCCCTCCCCCCAATCCCCTCCCCTCCCCCCCCTCCTCTCCCCTCCCCTCCCCTCCCCTCCCCTCCCCTCCCCTCCCCTCCCCTCCCCTCCCCCCTCTCCCCATTTTTTTAATATTTTTTGTGCATTGAGACACAGAAGAGCACCCTCCCCCAAGGGTCCCCCAAACCCCCTCCCTAGGCACTCCCAAGAGCCCACTCTCCATTTTTTTAATACTTTGTTATGGCTTTATTATATCACTTCTGAACAAATTCAATTCATAATGCCATTCCTAAACCCATTTTCAATTCTCAAAGAGCCACCTCTACAATTTGTAAATACTTTCTTGAATTTTTTAAAATGGTATATTTTTTTTACTTTTTACGTATCTTAAAATGACATGAAATATGCTTACGGCTCTACCAGTCATACTCTGTGCTTGTTCACGACGCGGCTTTTCCACTGGTACTCTATGGCAGGTTATCGACACTACCGAGTTTATTGCATGCATTAAATCAGTATTTTTTACGCAGTGGAAGGATCAACACACAATTCATATCTGTAAAAAGTGAAGATGAATTATTCGAAGAAAGTATGTGCACATGAAAAAATCATTGTCGTGTTGAACGCTGACGAGGAGAAATACCTGAACTATGAAACGAGTGCAAGTGGAGATCTTATTGGCAATGTATGCATACGTTGTCATGCCAGTGAGGAGTTAAATTCCTTTGGTGCACCCAAGAATTTCCATCATGCAAGTGGTGGATATGCGAGAGTAACATTACCAGAGAAATTAGTAGTCAAAGAGAATGCCAACTTAAAAATAATAGTTGATGAAGAGGGACAACTTCTAGCTAATGGTTCTGGTAGCATGTTAGCCGTTGATAGATCTCATCGCAATTCTTCCGGTGTTAGCATTCGAATGAAAGCAAAAGGAAAAAGAAGACATGACTACAGCTGCATCAACATCATAAATCATATCATGTCAATGTGCCAAAACTGCTATCTATGTAAAAATAATGTGACAATAGACAGTGAAATCGCAGGCAGAATAAAAAGGACATTAGCAGACAATATCATCATTGAATATAAAGATGAATTCACGGAAAGTGAAGCGCAAGTGTACTAATAATGTATAATAATGTATTTAACATATTTTTATATCAATATTCTACATGCCCTTATTTCATTAAAAATATCTTATGCATTATTTTGTTAAGTTTTCACTATTTTTAGGGTATGCTAGAACGTCAAACGTTCAGAATATCTATTAAAAAGGTCAGAGATGTAAGAAAAATAATTTTAGAGATAATGATACTACTAGCAGGCTCAATTTTTCATAGAAGATAGAACAGTTCAAGTTCTCTTCTGAATTTTACCAAAGAACACAATTCAATTCTAATTTCACCAGAGAAAATAAAAAGCTTACTCTTCACTTTTAAGTTCACCAAGACATAAAAAATTTAAAGTTCACTTCTAAATTTTTCCGTAGAAGATAGGAAAAGTTATACTATGATAGTGATTATTTTCCATGAAGATAAAAAGATTCACTTTAATTCAAAATTTTCTTAAATTCAATTCCGACCTTTCTCAAAGAGTCAAATTTAAAGTTCTATTCCAAATATTTTTCCGGAACAAGAAAAGTCCCAAGACATAAAAAATTTAAAGTTCACTTCTAAATTTTTCCGTAGTAGATAGGAAAAGTTATACTGTGATTGTGATTATTTTCTATGAAGATTAAAAATTTCACTTTAATTCTAAATTTTCTTAAATTCAATTCCAACCATTCTCATAGAGATGAAAAAATTTAAAGTTCTGTTCCAAATATTTCCCCCGGAAGAAGAAAAGTTCAACTTCGATTCTGAATTTTCTCAATGAAAATGAAATAAGTTATTGATCAATTCTATTTTCCCAAAATAATATAAAATTTAACACTTCAATTCAGATTTTTCTCAAAGAGATGAAAAAATTTAAAATATTGTTCCAAATTTTTCTTAGAAGATAGAAAAGTTCAATTTCTAATATGAATTTTACCAAAGAACACAATTCAATTCTAATTTCTCCAGAGAAAATAAAAAGCTTCCATTACAGTTTTAAGTTTACCAAGACATAAAAAATTTAAAGTTCAGTTCTAAATTTTTCCATAGAAGGTAGGAATAGTTATACTTTGATTGTGATTATTTTCTATGAAGATAAAAAGTTTCACTTTAATTCCAAATTTTCTTAAATTTAGTTCCGACCTTTCTCAAAGAGATGAAAAAATTTAAAGTTCTGTTCAATATATTGTCTCGGAAGAAGAAAAGTTCAACTTCGATTCTGAATTTTCTCAGACGAAACTAAATATGTTATTGATCAATTCTATTTTCCCAAGATAATATAAAAATTTTTCACTTCAGTTCAGATTTTTCTCAGAGAGATGAAGAATTTTAAATACTATTACAAATTTTTCATAGAAGATAGAAAAGTTCAAGTTCTCTCCTGAATTTTACCAACAAACACAATTCAATTCTAATTTCTCCAGAGAAAATAAAATGCTTCCACTTCAGTTTTAAGTTCACCAAGACATAAAAAATTTAAAGTTCTGTTCTAAATTTTTCTGTAGAAGATAGGAAAAGTTATAGTATGATAGTGATTATTTTCCATGAAGATAAAAAGTTTCACTTTAATTCTAAATTTTCTTAAATTCAGTTCCGAGTTTTCACATAGAGATGAAAGAAATTTAAAGTTCTGTTCCAAATTTTTCATAGAATATTGGAAAAATTATACTTTGATCGTGAATATTCAAGTTCTCTTCTGAATTTTATCAAAGAACACAATTCAATTCTAATATCACCAGAGAAAATAAAAAGCTGCCACTTCAGTTTTAAGTTCGCCATGACATAAAAAATTTAAAGTTCAGTTCTAAATTTCTAAATAGAAGATAGGAAAAGTTATAATATGATTGTGATTATTTTCTATGAAGATTAAAAGTTTTACTTCAATTTTAAATTTTCTCAAAGAAGTGAAGAAAAGTTCAACTTCGATTCTGAATTTTCTCAATGAAAATGAAATAAGTTATTGATCATTTCTATTTTCCCAAAATAATATAAAAATTTTCCACTTCAGTTTAGATTTTTCTCAAACAGATGAAAAAATTTAAAATACTGTTCCAAATTTTTCATTGAAGATAGAAAAGTTCTTGTTCTCTTCTGAATTTTACCAAAGAACATAATTCATTTCTAATTTATCCAGAGAAAATAAAAAGTTTCCATATCACTTTTAAGTTTACCAAGACATAAAAATTTAAAGTTCAATTCTAAATTTTTCCATAGAAGATAGGAAAAGTTATACTATGATTGTGATTATTTTCCATGGCGATAAAAAGTTTCACTTTAATTCTAAATTTTCTTAAATTCAATTCAGACCTTTCTCAAAGAGATGAAAAAATTTGAAGTTCTGTTCCAAATATTTTCCCGGAAAAAGAAAAGTTCAAAAATTTTCTCAAAGAAGTGAAGAAAAGTTCAACTTCGATTCTGAATTTTCTCAATGAAAATGAAATAAGTTATTGATCATTTCTATTTTTCCAAAATAATATAAAATCTTCCACTTCAGTTCATTATTTCACAAGTAAATAAATGAGTTTAGAGTTCAAATCTAAATTTTTTAGTTGAAACTAGAAAAAATAATAACATACTTCTGATTATTTTAAAAGACGACGAAAAGTACTATTTAAATATAAAATGTTATCCACGAAGAGAATAAAAATTCTAGTTCCCTTCTGAACTTTACCAAAGGTTAGGTTAGGTTAAGTTAGGTTAGGCTAGGTTAGCCTACGTACGCGCGCGTACGTAGGCTAACCTAGCCTAGCCTAACCTAACCTAACCTAACCTAACCTAATCTAACCTAACCTAACCTAATCATACACCTAACTTTTTGCCCGTCTCTCACCTAACCTAAGCTATCCTAAGTGACGCGTACTTAATCTAGCCTAACCTAACCTAACCATACTCACCAGAAAAGGTTAGGTTAACTTATCATGAGCGCGCATGATAAGTTAACCTATCCTAACCTAACTTAAACATGTAGAAAAGTTTCTATTTATTTATTAATATTTATTTATACCTAACCTAACCTATTGTTTTGGAGGTTAGATGAACGAGTTTGAACGATTGTCTTTAATAATAGAAGGAGTCACTCATTTTCTAATTTAAAAATTTTAGGGGTAAATCCATAAGACAAAGGAGCTAAAATTTAATGTAAAATTAGAAAAGAACTTTAAATTTTTCATCTCTTTGAGAAAAAACCAGAACTGATGTGTAACCTTTTTATTTTCTTGGAAAAATTAGAAGAGAACTTTGAATTTCTTATGTCATTGAAAAATTAATAACTGAAGTGGAAGTTTTTTTCAATTTCATTGGTAAAATTCAGAATTGAGCTAACTTTTTTATCTTCTTTAAGAAAATTCAGAAGAGAACTTGAACATTTTGCACTTCTTCGAGAAAACTCAGAATTAAAGTGTTGCACCTTATGTTCATGTCGAAGATTCAAAATCAATGTATAACTTTTTCTATCTTCTATGAAAAATTTGGAACAGAACTTTAAATTTTTCATCTCTTTGCAAAAAATCGGAACTGAATTTAAGAAAATTAGAATTAAAGTGAAACTTTTTATCTTCACTGGAAAATAATCACAATCATAGTATAACTTTCCCTATCATCTACAGAAAAATTTAGAACTGAACTTTAAATTTTTTATGTCTTTGAGAAATTATGAACTGAAGTGTAAGGTTTTTTCATTTTCATCGGTAAAATTCAGAATTGAGCTAACTTTTTTCACTTCTTTAAAAAATTCAGAAGGGAACTTGAACATTTTGCACTTCTTCAAGAAAACTCAGAATTAAAGTGATGCACCTTATCTTCATGTCGGAGATTCAAAATCAATGTAGAACTTTTTCTATCTTCTATGAAAAATTTGGAACTGAACTTTAAATTTTTCATCTCTTTGCAAAAAATCGGAACTGAATTTAAGAAAATTAGAATTAAAGTGAAACTTTTTTATCTTCACTGGAAAATAATAACAATCATAGTATAACTTTTCCTATCTTCTACAGAAAAATTTAGAACTGAACTTTAAATTTTTTATGTCTTTGAGAAATTATGAACTGAAATGGAAGGTTTTTTCATTTTCATTGGTAAAATTCAGAATTGAGCTAACTTTTTTCTCTTCTTTAAGAAAATTCAGAAGAGAACTTGAACATTTTGCACTTCTTCGAGAAAGCTCGAAATTAAAGTGGAGTTCCTTATCTTCATGTTGAATATTCACAATCAATGCATAACTTTTTATATCTTTTATGAAAAATTTGGAACAGAACTTTAAATTTTTCATTTCTTTGAGAAAAATCAGAACTTAATTTAAGAAAAATTATAAATATAGTGAAACTTTTGATATTCATGGAAAAGTATCACAATCTCAGTATTACTTTTTCTATATTTCATCTAAAAATTTAGAATAGAACTTTAAATTTCTTTATTTCATTGTGTAACTTAAAACTGAAGTGGAAGATTTTTATTTTATCTGGAGAAATTAGAATTGAAGTGTGTTCTTTGTTCAAGTTCAGAAGAGAACTTGGACTTTACTTGACTTCTTTGAGAAAATTATAAATTGAAATAGAAATTTTTATATCACAGGAAAATATTAAAATGTATTTAATTGATTTTTATATCTTCAAAATAAAAAATTATAATTGAAATATATATTACTTCAATTACTTTTTAAATAAATAACTGAAGTGGAATATTTTTATTTTATCTTGTGAAATTACAATTGAATCGCGTTCTTTAGTAAAATTCAGAAGAGAACTTGAACTTTTCTTCACTTTGTTGAGAAAATTGTAAATTGAACTAGAACTTTTTATCTTCCTGGAAAATATTCACAAGTATGGTATCACTTTTTCTATCTTCCACCGAAAAATTTAGAATTGAACTTTAAATTTCTTTATGTCTGTGAAATAAAGAACTTAAGTGGAAGATTTTTATTTTCTCTGGAGAAAATAGAATTGAATTGTGTTCTTTAGTAAAATTCCGACGATAACTTGAACTTTTTTATCTTCTGTTAAAAATTTGGAACAGTAAATTAAATTTTTCATCTCTTCGAGAAAATATTCACAGGTATGGTATTACTTTTTCTATCTTCCACCGAAAAATTTAGAATTGAACTTTAAATTTCTTTATGTCATTGTGAAATATAGAACTGAAGTGGTAGATTTTTATTTTCTCTGGTGAAATTAGAATTGAATTATGTTCTTTGGTAAAATTCAGAAGAGAACTAGAATTTTTCTTCACTTCGTTGAGAAAATTTTAAATTGAACTAGAACTTTTTATCTTCCGGGAAAATATTCACAAGTATGGTATTACTTTTTCTATCTTCCACAGAAAAATTTAGAATTGAACTCTAAACTTCTTTATGTCTTTGTGAAATAAAGAACTGAAGTGGAAGATTTCACATAATTTTGGGAAAATATAAATGATCAATAACTTATTTCATTTTCATTGAGAAAATTCAGACTCGAAGTTGAACTTTTCTTCGCTTCTTTGAGAAAATTTTTGAACTTTTCTCTTTACGGGAAAATATTTGGAACAGAACTTCAAATTTTTTTATCTCTTTGAGAAAGGTCGGAATTGAATTTAAGAAAATTTAGAATTAAAGTGAAACTTTTTATCTTCATGGAAAATAATCACAATCATAGTATAACTTTTCCTATCTTCTATGGAAAAATTTAGAATTGAACTTTAAATTTTTATGTCTTGGTAAACTTAAAAGTGATATGGAAACTTTTTATTTTCTTTGGAGAAATTAGAAATGAATTATGTTCTTTGGTAAAATTCAGAAGAGAACAAGAACTTTTCTATCTTCTATGAACAATTTGGAACAGTATTTTAAATTTTTTCATCTGTTTGAGAAAAATCTAAACTGAAGTGGAAAATTTTTATATTATTTTGGGAAAATAGAAATGATCAATAACTTATTTCATTTTCATTGAGAAAATTCAGAATCGAAGTTGAACTTTTCTTCACTTCTTTGAGAAAATTTTAAAATGAAGTGAAACTTTTAATCTTCATAGAAAATAATCACAATCATATTATAACTTTTCCTATCTTCTATGTAGAAATTTAGAACTGAACTTTAAATTTTTTATGTCATGGCGAACTTAAAACTGAAGTGGCAGCTTTTTATTTTCTCTGGAGAAATTAGAATTGAATTGTGTTCTTTGGTAAAAATTCAGAAGAGAACTTGAATATTCACGATCAAAGTATAACTTTTCCAATATTCTATGAAAAATTTGGAACAGAACTTTAAATTTCTTTCATCTCTATGTGAAAAGTCGGAACTGAATTTAAGAAAATTTAGAATTAAATTGAAACTTTTTATCTTCATGGAAAATAATCACTATCATACTATAACTTTTCCTATCTTCTACCGAAAAATTTAGAACAGAACTTTAAATTTTTTATGTCTTGGTGAACTTAAAACTGAAGTGGAAGAATTTTATTTTATCTGGAGAAATTAGAATTGAAGTGTGTTTGTTGGTAAAATTTAGAAGATAACTTGAACTTTTCTATCTTCTATGAAAAATTTGGAATAGTATTTTAAATTTTTCATCTCTTTGATAAAAATCTGAACTGAAGTGGAAAATTTTTATATTATCTTGGGAAAATAGAATTGATCGAAGAACTTATTTCATTTTCACTGAGAAAATTCAGAATCGAAGTTGAACTTTTCTTCTTCCGAGAAAATATATTGAACAGAACTTTAAATTTTTTCATCTCTTTGAGAAAGGTCGGAACTGAATTTAAGAAATTTTAGAATTAAAGTGAAACTTTTTATCTTCATAGAAAATAATCACTATCATAGTATAACTATTCCTACCTTCTATGGAAAAATTTAGAACTGAACTTTAAATTTTTTATGTCTTGGTAAACTTAAAACTGTGATGGAAGCTTTTTATTTTCTCTGGAGAAATTAGAATTGAATTGTGTTCTATGGTAAAATTCATATTAGAACTTGATCTTTTCTATCTTCTAAGAAAAATTTGGAACAATATTTTAAATTTTTTCATCTCTTTGAGAAAAATCTGAATTGAAGTGGAAAATTTTATATTATTTTGGGAAAATAGAATTGATCAATAACTTATTTCGTTTTCATTGAGAAAATTCAGAATCAAAGTTGAACTTTTCTTCTTCCGGGGGAAATATTTGGAACAGAACTTTAAATTTTTTCATCTCTTTGAGAATGGTCGGAATTGAATTTAAGAAAATTTAGAATTAAAGTGAAATTTTTTATCTTCATAGAAAATAATCACAATCACAGTATAACTTTTCCTATCTTCTACGGAAAAATTTAGCAGTGAACTTTAAATTTTTTATGTCTTGGGACTTTTCTTGTTCCGGGAAAATATTTGGAATAGAACTTTAAATTTGACTCTTTGAGAAAGGTTGGAATTGAATTTAAGAAAATTTAGAATTAAAGTGAAACTTTTTATCTTCATGGAAAATAATCACTATGATAGTATAACTTTTCCTATCTTCCACGGAAAAATTTAGAAGTGAACTTTAAATTTTTTATGTCTTGGTGAACTTAAAAGTGAAGAGTAAGCTTTTTATTTTCTCTGGTGAAATTAGAATTGAATTGTGTTCTTTGGTAAAATTCAGAAGAGAACTTGAACTTTTCTATCTTCTATGAAAAATTGAGCCTGCTAGTAGTATCATTATCTCTAAAATTATTTTTCTTACATCTCTGACCTTTTTAATAGATATTCTGAACGTTTGACGTTCTAGCATACCCAAAAAATAATGAACACTTAACAGAATAATGCATAAGATATTTTTAATGAAATAAGGACATGTAGAATATTGATATAAAAATATGTTAAATACATTATTATACATTATTAGTACACTTGCGCTTCACTTTCCGTCAATTCATCTTTATATTCATTGATGATATTGTCTGCTAATGTCCTTTTTATTCTGCCTGCGATTTCACTTTCTATTGTCACATTATTTTTACATAGATAAAAGTTTTGGCACATTGACATGATATGATTTATGATGTTGATGCAGCTGTATGAATGTCTTCTTTTTCCTTTTGCTTTCATTCTAATGCTAACACCGGAAGAATTGCGATAAGATCTATCAACGGCTAACATGCTACCAGAACCATTAGCTAGAAGTTGTCCCTCTTCATCAACTATTATTTTTAAGTTGGCATTCTCTTTGACTACTAATTTCTCTGGTAATGTTACTCTCGCATATCCACCACTTGTATGATGGAAATTCTTGGGTACACCAAAGGAATTTAACTCCTCACTGGCATGACAACGTATGCATACATTGCCAATAAGATCTCCACTTACACTCGTTTCATAGTTCAGGTATTTCTCCTTGTCAGCGTTCAACACGACAATGATTTTTTCATGTGCACATACTTTTGTCGAATAATTCATCTTCACTTTTTACAGATATGAATTGTGTGTTGATCCTTCAACTACGTAAAAAATACTGATTTAATGCATGCAATAAACTCGGTAGTGTAGAGAAGCTGCCAAAGAGTACGAGTGGAAAAGCAGCGTTGTGTCCATGAACAAGCAAAGGATATGATTGATAGAGCCGTTAGCATATTTCCTGTATTTTTAAGATACGTAAAAAGTAAAAAAAATATACCATATTACAAAATTGAAGAAAGTATTTACGAATTGTGTGGGGGACTCTGTGTGGTTGGAAAATGGGTTTAGGAATGACATTATGAATGGAACTTGTTCAGAAAAGATATAATAAATCCATAAAAAAGTATTAAAAAAATGGAGAGGGGACTCTTTTGGGGGCCCGGGGAGGGTGTTTGGGGGACCCTTGGGGGAGGGTGCCCTTCTGTGTCTCAATGCACAAAAAATATTAAAAAAATGGGGAGGGGGGAGGGGAGGGGAGGGAGAGGGGAGGGAGGGGAGGGGGGAGGGGAGGGGGATTGGGGGGAGGGGTAGGGGGGTTGTGAGGAGGGGGAGGAGAGGGAGGGGAGGGTGGGGTGCCCTTTGGGAGCCTGGGGGACCTTTGGGGACCGGTGGGGGGCCTTTGGGGGTCCTGGGGGCTGGTTGAGAGCCTGGGGGACATTTGGAGACCGGGTGAAGGTCTTTGGGACCCCGGTGGTCTTTTGAGAGCTCGGTGTGCCTTTGGGGGCCCCGGGGTGGGCCTTTGAGGGTCTGGGGAGCCCTTTGGGAGCCTGGGGGGCCTTTGGGGACCGGGGGACCTTTGAGGACCAGGGGGGCCTTTGGGGTCCGGGGTGCCCTTTGGGGGTCGGGGGGGCCCTTTGAGGACCAGTGGAGGGCCTTTGAGGGTCTGAGGAGGGCGTTTGGAGGGTTGGGGCTCTTTGGGAGCTTGGGGGACGTTTGAGTACGGGGGGTTTCGTTGGGGGTTGGGTTGGGGTATCGGAACCCTTTGGGGTTGGGGTAGAGGACCTCACAACACTGTTCAAATGGAACTTGTGTATTATAACGACCACAGAGTTTCACCCTCAAATTCACTTCTAAGACCTTTCCTAAAATCTTCTTTCAAAATGTCTCTAACTGTTTCGCCGAAATAATCCCATAAAATGGATAAAACGGTTTCGCCCAAATAAACCCTAAAAGTAATTTCAGCGTGTTCCTTTTGTTTGGCATCTCTGCGCTAACGCATTTCAAATTTCTAGGAAACCCTTTCCTACGTTAATCTCTTCATCTCATAAATTTTCCTAGATAAACTATTAGGGTTTCGCTAGAATATCAATTTATCTCTCCGACTTAAAGCTCCGTGAGGCCGTATTTAAAAATAGAATTTCTATCTCTTTAGACTCCCGCATAATTCCAAGATAACAAGTGATGTCAATTATAATTCCTGACACTAAAGATCAATGAAGCCCTATTTAAAAATAGAATATTAATTTTTCTCTCTGACCTAAAGAATGTTTATCCCTCAGACCTATGATTAAAGAAACCTTAATGTTTCTTAATTCTCCCCTTCGTGAATCAATAATTTCCCCTAGCGATTATGTAAATCAAGTTCACAGGTGCTACTCGTGACAGGACCACGTGGTTTATGGTTTTCCAAGTGTGAAAGTTCCTGTTTTTTCATTCTCACTGAGAAAACCATAAAACAGACATGAATTGCTGTTGACATCCATAAATGTGACAAAATTCCTGTTTTTTCATTCTCACTGAGAAAACCATATAACAGACATGAATTGCTGTTGACATCCATAAATGTGACAAAGTTCCTGTTTTTTCATTCTCACTGAGAAAACCATAAACCACGTGGTCATGTCACGACCTCCTGACCCCTTTCTACTAATGTAGGAGTTTTTTTTTAAATAGAAACCTATGACTACTCCATTCAGATAGTGCAGTATACCTTTTTCCGTAGCTCCGTGTGCAATAGCTCCCATCAACTATAACGCACGTCTCTACATCTCCACTAGGATGAATTTTCTCGCCTGCTTCGAGCGCCATTCTACGCTCAGTTTTGCCGTTATCGATAAGATATTCATGTAGAGTTTTGTCCAGGTCTACACCAATTTCTTTTTCATATTTTGTAAAGATTTGCTGGGATGGAGCATTTATCCCTATCGTCAGAAAAAAGTTCTTGAACCTGGGCATGAGTCATACCTCCATTTATCGCACCAATCACAGCCTCCTTGTTCAAATTTAGTGTTCCGGCTTCGATTTTTTGCTTCTTCCTCGTCGTGGTAATACCGCCATAATTCTTTCTTTTGCGCTATTTGTCTATAGACTGCTCTAGGTTTGTTTTTTTACTTCTTTGAGGTGCGACAGGCTTTTCAGTGTGAATTGTAGTTTCCTCATGGCATGATTCGAATTTGAAGATGAGCCGTGAGCGTAATCCAGCTCTGTATTCTTTAGTAAACATCATATTTGAGATTAAGTTGATGTCTTGGCACCTGTAAAAAAAAAAAAATAAAAAAAAAAAAACTTAAAAAAAGAAGAAAAAATATCAAATAAAAATCTTGTTGTAATTGGCGAAGATAAAGCAGTAGCATTTCAGTATCACTAAGAATAGGTAGAAGATTGCAGATGAAAGTGCCACAGTGAATCAATAAAAGCAAATTATATTAAATAAAATAAATGAAGGACTCTAAATAGACTATTGAAGCCTCTGATTTGCAATTAAAAGGTAAAAAAACTAGAAAAAAAATGCTCAAAAATAATCTTGCAAAAAATAAAGATATCCCAGACAACTGTTTCACCATAAAAGTATGTAGTTGTAGCTCACTAAAAGATATCATATAGTTTAAACGCGCGGAAGAAGCAACTTTTCGTCTTGAGAGCCTAAGAAGTTCTCCACAATATAGGAGTAATTTGTCGACCGGCAACTACCGTCGGAACTTACTGTTATTGGGGGAAAGGAAAGGGCCCAACGACCAATCCAGGCCCGTAAATTGGGGGGTGCAAAGGAGGTAGGCATTTGCCCTCATCCCCTTGATTCCAGAAAAAAAAATTGTTTTTAGTCCTAATTCTTCTTAATGTAACCAATTGTATTGCATTTACCACTTTGCCTGCTGAAATAGCCTGGTGTTTATTCAATATCCGATAGTTCTGAGCCCATTCTATTGGTCAATTTCTGGGTTCTTAGGCTTTTAAGTTAATTTTGGATTTAAAAAATATGCCCCATTTCGAAATTGAATTGAAAAAATGTATCTTTGCCAACCAAATTGCAGACTTCGAAGCTCCTAGCACTTTCTAAATAAGAATTCGCATCTTAAAAATAAGCATCTAGTAAATAGAAGCTAGTCTCAAAGTAAGCAAAATAAAATAAATATACATGTGTTCATTTCTTATTTAAGATGTGCCTCTCAAGGGTTTAAATCAGGCCTGTCATTTGGGGAGGTGGACTGCCCCCACCCTGAGTTTTTCGATTTATTTTGACGCAAAACATCCTTAAATTAATGCTGCAAGAATCTTGCAATTTCCATCCATCTTTGGTAATCTTTCTATCTCTCGATCCTTGGTTTGTTTGGTTTCTTTTCAGACTGCTGTCAGTTTCTTGTAGTGCTCTGTGCAGGACACCCCGAAAATATTTTCTTTTTTCTGTTGTTTTTATTTTGTAAGGCCATGCAATTCAGGCAACAAAAAAGATGATTTGGTGCATAGGATTTTGTGGATTTCTTTTATCTTCTTTTCTCATAGCAATTACATATGTATGAACAAATTGCTCTTCCACCCAGGGATTTAGCCAGAGTAGTCGTATTTTCAACCCTTCTCGGGCTCGAAAGTGCTTTGATAATAGAGAAAAATGCAAGAAAAATGACAGTTCATAATGCGGATTTCAGAAAATTTTGCCGCTCCACGCCAGAATCAAATTGAATCAAATGCTATAATATTAGGTTTTATTTATGACTGTAAAATGGGTGTCCTGAAAGCAAAATATAAGGAAAATATACTTTTTAATGTGACGAACTCTTCTGGCACTTCTTGGTAGAAAAGATATAAAAATAGCAAATAATGAATCATGATTCTGGCATGATGAGAGCTGGGTTAGCCTATCCAGGTAATTTGTATATCTTTCTTAACCAAATCATAAATATTCGAAATAAATGCCACTGATCTAAAGCCCATTAACCGTATAATGCACATAGGCCCTCGCCCATCCCCTCCCCCAAAACCTAAAATTCGGCGCCTGGTCGTATGTAGCTCGAGAAATCCAGCTAAAATACTAAATTTTGGTGACGGTTTCGGCCCTGCGGGCCGAAAATATTTCCATGATTTTTACCGAAGTGGCTTGCCCCCCCCCCTGAAAAAGCTGAAGTGATGGGCCTGGAACTATCAAATATTATTGACTAGTTATAATTGATACAATAGATATGGAACTTATAATAGAACTGGGGACTAGTTACAATATAACTGATTCAATATTATTCAAGGACCTACTCCATAAGCTATGGCAGTTCCTTGTAGGCTACTAGCATTCATTAGAGGACCTAAAATAAAGAAAGAAACTCAAATGTGGCCAAGCACGAGTTTCTCGTAATTTCAAGAAGATACGGAAGGTCAACAATCCAGCATGAACCTTTGAGCAGTTCCGATTGTAGTTTTCGTCCAGAAGTGATAGTTTTCATCGGCTCAATTAGTTCGGTAGGGGGGTTTGCAGAACTTGAACTTGATCCTTTTCCAAAACTTGACTCTTTTAGAATTGGGTCTAACACCAAATGCTGGAACAAATACTAAGGCAAACTTGCCCTACCTCTTGCACGGTAGGCTAACTTCAATTTTTCACGATGGGCCTGAACATTTGGCAAACCCAACTCACGCTTATTTCTCTTTTTCCCCATAGTTGTCAAACTTGATTGTTGAATTCACAATTTCCCAGTACATCCAACTTATTCGCAAAATTTGTCGAATGTCCAACTCTCAATCTAACGCTTTCAAATTATACACACCAAATAAATCATTTCAAGAGCTAAAGCTTCACTAAATCAAAGTCCAACTGACCGCTTTTGAACAAAAGGAAGCGTTAACCCCTTCAGCATAATTTATGCGCCCACATCCGTTTGATTCCAAGTATTTTAGGCTCTTTGTCGGGTGATAAGCAATTTGAAACGTTGGTATGTAAAGTATTTGAAGGGACTGCAGTCAGCAAGTGTTTTTTATAAAAATATGCTGCAACTACTTCAATAGAATATCTTTCGCTGCATTTTTAAGTACCAATTACGACAGTATTGACTGCAGCGATCTTGCAGGCAAACCCAAAATAGGTTTTTGAGTTTCTTAGGGATTTCAGGAAAAATAGGTGTCGGCTTTAGCATTTTTCTAGATCAAAATGTTCACCTGATTCTATTCTATTAGAAAAGGCTGAGACCGCCTAACTGCCTCAACTATTAATGTCAGTCAAACTCAAAACGCTTACTATGGGAGAGATAGGAAGGTCGCTTCAAGTATGGTCGCCCCTTAAACTTTCTGGGCATGTTGAAAAAAGGCTGGAGTGCAACCAGTCCCCCTCCCATATCCTTTTTAGCTGCAATCTTCACAAAGACATCTGATCAAAATTCATTATCTAAATTCACAAAGTTTAAATATTTTAAACACATATGTTTATTACTTAACGTCCAGAAAGGTCTGATTCTTCTGAAAGAAAGAGAAATAAATTAGCTTTAATGGTTTGTGTCATCGGATCTTCTTCTCTTCTTTTTTTTTTTTTTGCAAAAATAAAACCAAGCTTTTTTATGAATGATCTTGACAGGTGTTATATAATGACTTTGAGAAACAAAGAATTCCAACAAGGTTGAACATGTAAAAGTTCTAACTTGTGTTTTACCCAATGATATTGCCTCATATTTTTACAATACTGAAAAACTGAGTTCAGTGGTTCAGTTGCACGAAGGTTCAGTTATACGAGGGTTTAGTTGCTAGGTGGTTCATTTCTACGGTGGTTCAGTTGCACGGTGGTTCAGTTTCACGGTGGTTCAGTTGCACGGGGGTTCAGATGCACGGGGGTTCAGTTACAAAGGGGTTCATTTAAATGGGGTTGAGTTGCACGGGGGTTTAGTTGCACGAAGGTTTAGTTAAATGGGGTTGAGTTGCCTGGTGGTTCAGTTACACGAGGGTTCAGTTGCACAGGGGTTCGGTTATACAGGAGTTCAGTTGCACGGTGGTCCAGTTACATGATGGTTCAGTTACAGGGGTTCAGTTGCTTGTGGTTCAGTTACAAGGTGGTTCAGTTACTCGCACACCCGTCGTACATTCTTAAATTTATTTCATATGATTAAGTAACTTTACTTTTCTGAGATGTAAAACTCTACTCATTGTTATCTGTAAGATAAGATAAATGATTGTTTTCTAGTCTTAAAAATAATGAATTGATATAATATCAAATCTACTTAAATATCTTTCATTTCAGACATCGATGAATGTTCCAGCTTCAACGGAGGATGTAGCCAAATTTGTATCAACTCACCCGGAAGCTACACGTGTAGTTGCAGGGACGGTTTCAAGTTACATACTGACAACAGAACTTGCTTAGGTAAATAAATACTAATCTGTTTAACATCTGTTTAGTAAAATACAGTTAAAATAATCAATGATTTCTTTTTTGGACCATATTTTGTTAAGATTCATAAGTATAGCAGGTCTAAGTAGCACTTAAAAGCTACAAAGAAACAAATTAGTAATTCTAAGTTATTGCGCTTCTTACAGACGTTTAACTGATGGAAGTCTTAGCGTGGATTTTTCTTTTTTTGTCCCAAGTCTATTGATTATATGATTACAGTGAATGTTTTTACCACTGTTATATAAAATTTACATGATTTATTGTTTTGTTTCTGTTGCTAATTTAGCAAAATCAACATTTGGTTAACATCTTTCCGTCTCTTTGTTTCAAAAGTTACTTTTAAAAACCCTTTGTCAGGCACGGAACACAGGAGGGAAGTCCCCCCTCCCTGAAAACTTGACTTTTCTTTTACTATTTCACTAAAGTATCCTATATTTTTAATACGATGCGCCCATTTCTGCTTTTTTAAAACCTCTTCCCTCATCTAACAATCGTAGCTCCCCAAATAAATTTCGTGTCTGTGCTTGCTTATAATAGTGACTAATTAAAAACAATATAAACGAGTTATTTTTAGATCTTATCTTTTACGTTTTAAATACTTCAGACAGTCTAATTAGGAAGTGATGAAGTTTTTATTTCGTATGGTAAACTCACAGTAGAAATACATATAACGAGCAGTAGCGAAAAGTTTCTCCAAAAAGGATACAACGTCAAAGCGCGCTAGTACGGGAAGATTTCTAAACCATCAGAGCAAAAGGTTCAGTTGCTACCAGGGTTGCCAACTTGCACACTTTTCGTGTGAAATGCACTCTTTTTTACCTCAGAGGGGATGCGGAAAAGTGAAAATCACTCTTTTTGGGCGCCAGTTTTCATTCGCTTTAAACGTCAGTAGTTGGCATATTTGTCAAAAGTGCATTTAACCCAAAGAACAGGGTTGCCAACCTGTACTTTTTCGTGTGAAATGCACTCTTTTTTACCTCAGATGTGGCGCAGAAGTGGGGATGCACAAATTTTTTGACTTGCACTCTTTTTGAGCAAAAATCCCTCTTTTTTGGCCTTGATTTGCACTCTTCCTAGACATCGGCAGTTAGCACCCTAGGTTGCTTCTTGGCTTTCGATCAAATCGGATCATAGCATATGTATGTCATTTGTCATTGCGCGTGCGCGAAGGCGGAGTCGTGAAGAGTAGCTTAGATTGATATGTTTCAAAAATCTTTAATGTAGATCATATGACTTTTCGCTACTGTTCTTTATATATATTTCTGCTGTGGCTATAGCCAACGAAATATTTTTTTGACGCTCTATGCGTGCACCAGCACTAATCTAGTAAAAATTGATTGTTGATGTGACCCTTATAGTAACATGTTAATGGCCTATTGATTACATTCAAACCCCAATTGTAGAAAATCTGCTTTCTTTTTTTTCGAGATTCTCTAAAAAATTTAAATTATCAGAGACAACTGTCAGATTTTTTAACCAAATTTTCTGCCAAAAACCACATTTTCTAAAACGGTTCATAGCTATCAAACAGTCCGGGGCAGGGAAGTATGAGTAAAGAGTTACTCCTGTTGGAAGTAACCGGGAAAATAAAGAATGTACTTTGCCAAGCAATATATGCTGCAGGAGAAAAGGTTTCTAATGGTGATTCCAAATTTGCACAATTC
>NC_142795.1:46316580-46319231 GCF_049724085.1 Artemia sp. Qi Xiang Cuo
CAAATAACTTTTCAGAATTCAAACATACTACAGGCTGTCCACAAAGTCAGGATACATACGAATTTTAAAAATTTACTGAAACTCTAAAAAACGGAGTTTTACTATCAGTAGATACATCAAAAGAATAAGCTTATTATACTGATTCCAAATATATAAGATTCATCAAGTTTAGTGTTACCTTTCAAAAGTTACGAGCCTGAAAAAATTTGCCTAATGTTCAGAATAGGGGGGAAACACCCCCTAAAATTCAAGTAATCTTAATGGAAATCACACCATCATATTAAGCGTACCAGAGCACCCTACTGTATAAGTTCCAAGCTCCTATATACAAAATTCAAATAAAATATCAAAATTTTTATCTTTATCCAGATTGTGTGGACACCCTGTAAGTGCAGAAGAACAAGCCTTGTTTGCAGGGGCGAATCTCCAGCATTTTTACGGGGGGGGGGGGGGGCACGAGGGGTTCCATATCTGGATAGTCAAAGGGAATGGGATGTATACTATTTCTTCTCTCTCCACATTATTGGGGGCAACTGCCCCCCTTGCCACCCTCAAACGACGCTTCTGCTTGTTTACAGAAATTACTATAGTATAGGTGAGGTAGAAAATAGTAGTAGCTAACACATGGCATCATAAATCGGAAAATTGAAAGGCGACATTTATCACCATAGGAGACAATTTTTGCTTTCTTTTCGGGGAGGGTCCGGGACTTATTAATTTGGAATCAGAGGGGACTCCAATATACTAAGTGAAGTATATACATATATTTATATAAATGTTTGTATGTATTTGGGTAAAACCTATTCAGACTTTCGCTGTGCCAGGTCAGTCTCCAAGCACCTTTCCAAAGATCGCATTAACTCCTCACCAAAGTTCATATAACATGTCATATTTCAAACATAACTGACCGATACAGCAGGCCCACGACCGTCCAGCCACTTTTCATCATGATTGCAGCGGCCGCTGCAACCTAGTAAAGAGCAAATCACGGCCCATAGTAACTAAAAGTTTAAAAACGCGTTTAGAAAAAACTTGCCTAGTGAAAAAAAAATTCCATCTGACACTGATTCAGGAATGGTAACTACCGTATTAAAATTAAAAGTTTATTGGGAAAAGAAATATATGGTTATTTAAAAAAAAGCCTGAAACCCCTCGAAGATGGCGTCAGATCAAAATGAAAAGTGTACCGTTGGAATCAGCATAGTCGGAAACCTTATTCAGGGAAATCACAGTCCTCAAACTTGAAAAACTAGAAAAATTACATTTTTGGGCAGCACCGAACTGTCTCCCTTTTTTCTCCTTTTTTTCCAGGGCTAGTGGTTTACCAGAGCATCAGAGAGAAATGCTTAATGGATCATTAGAAAGCTGTTTCTCAACAGCTTTCTAATGGGAAGTTGGATCCAATTTTTTCAAATCAAGTGAAAATGACACTGAAAATGGAAAAATGAGCCATACATTACCATAGAGGCAAAGATATACTAAAGAAAACTGACCTGTTTCTCTGAATGCCTGAATTATGAAGCCTTATGTTAGTTTGACAAGATTTTTTTTTTGCAGAAACGAAATTTTTGCCGGGGAGCAAAATGAGGTCTGGAGGGGGGGGCAAACTTGGGTCTGAATGGGGTAGTTACCTCCCCCTGCCCCGTATCAATTACACCCTTACTACGCCCTTACTATAAATTCCACCCTCACCGATTAACTTAAAAACACACAGAAAATTGGTAGCATTAGTCTATGCCCTCTTGAAAGAAAAGTTACTGGTACTTATGTATTATACAAACACACTCAAGAAGGGCTGTTAGGTTAATCATAATGAAAGATGCCATAACACGATGAAAATATAATACTTTAGTTTATACAATAATATAATCTGAGCTAAATATTTGCACATTAAGGGAGGGGGGGTAAAATAAATCTCAGAAAGGGGTTAAAATCCTAATTCAACCTAACCCTCACCCCCCTAATGTGCAAATATATAGCCTAAATTATACAAGTCCAATGCATTCTGTCGACCGTCGTTTAGTGGCTATGAAATCGGCTTGATCTGATCGTACATTCAGTAAACTTCTCGACTGTTTGGTATCATGGTTGCAGTGATAGCTGCAACATAGTAAAGAGCAAGCCACAGAGTAACTAAAAGTTAAAAAAAAGCGTTTTGAAAAAAACTGCCTAGTGAAAAAAACTGCCATCTGACACTGATTAACGAATGGTAACGGTGTTAATGTCCATGAACGGGGCTAATGTCCAAGAGAATGTTCGTGTTCGATGTGGAGTACGCTAAGGAGGCGGGTTATCCCCTAATATTTTTGAACTTTGTGTTGCTACAGTGCTGTCTAAGATAGCTGATACTTGCTTTCTTTGTTTTTCTGATGTATCGTATATTACTTACGTGGATGACATCCTAATTATTAGTAGGAGCAAATTTTCTGTCTAAAATGGTGGATAATGTGAGAAAAGGTTTTTTAGATATTGGACTTGATTTAAATTTTGAAAAGTGCGAGTATCTTTGTTTCAACGGTAATGCTACAAAATCTCCTTTGAATTGAAATTAAGCTTCTATACGTTCAGTTGATAGCCTACGTTGGCTTGGTATTACTCTGTGTAATAATATGTTTTGTTTTCGCCAGTCACCTGTTAGTAGTGTTGGGCGA